>NW_028278253.1:0-107818 GCF_059751315.1 Micrasema longulum
TCAACTTATTTGGTGGAATGTGGTTTTAGCGCCCTACGCCATTCACTCATTAAAAAACGAAATCGATTGGATATAACTAATAGAGGTATGAAGGGGACCTTAGACTGAAATTAATTAAGTTAGACCCGGACATCAAATTCCATTGTAGCAAGCGTAACTGAATTTAATCATGAATTTAGGCGGCAAGATATGTGTGTGATTGTACTTAATTTCAATTGTCACTTGTGTTTTATTATTTTTTTTATTTTTATTTTATTTTACTTAATTAAATTTTCAATTTGTATTTTGTAATAATTTTATTTATAATATATGTATTGGAATAGGTTTTATTTCATTTCATTAGGGGATCATATGTTGGTTCTCATAGGTGGGGCATCTGACTTTTGAAAATACTATGGTGGGGCATGGCATAAAGAAGACCGAGAAACACTGCTCTAGAAGGTACAGATGATTTAGAATACCACCACTGGACGAGTGTATTCCACTCGAAGTTTACTCCATTTTTTAAAATAAATATTTTCGTTCTAATGATTTACCCAATTTTTTTTTTTGGAGCCATCATCAACTAGTTGTAAATAATTCACTATTGGAAAGTAGAGTGGGGTTCGAACCAGGGACCTCAGATCCGTGAGTCCGAGACACTTGTCACGGGACCACAGTTTATTTTCATGAACTACTTTGACACGTCATTTTAGCGATTTCTCCGCCTTTTATGTAACGTGACATATACCTGCTCGTTACGCCATTTTGACAAACAAACAAACAACTATGAGTCTTATTCCCTTCACATTTGGGTTTGTTTTTGCTGCCGGTCCCAGATGTTATTTTTTTTGCTAAAAAGTATCATCGACTAGAATTTCAAAATACACATAAATATTTAAAGAAAAATGACCAATTATCTTTTTCTTCATATTGTTTGGCTCATTAGTAATATAATTAATGGTCTATTATTAGGCGGATACTTGGTGCCAGACAATTTTGATGAATGGTTATTTGCAAATTCTTTTTCTTTTACTCTCTCGCAGCTGCCTCCCCGATACTGTACAAAGGCAACTGCAGGTCGGACTGATTTTGCCTAGCTAAAATCAACGTTTCGCTGTCCCGTTTCATACACCCCAAAAGTGAAGTTAAAGAGCTGAAACCTTTATTTATGCGGGTGAGATTCATCTAACTGAATTATTTCACCTACATACTAGGCAACGCATAAATAAATGTTTCAGCTTTTTAACTTCACAAACATCAACAGATGAAAGAATTGAAGGAATATAGATTTTCAAATATAGGCAGAACGGTGAATGTTACACAGTGTGTAAAGTGGCCACTTAAACCAGCCAATGAAAGGTCATTAGCCCTGTAAATGCCCAGAATTCCATATTCCCTTCTCAGAAAGGTTGTCCGGTTTCAGAAAGGAGTTGTAAATAACTAACTATTAGAAAATGGAATCGAGTTGGGGTAGAGTGGGATTCGAACCACGGACCTTCGGTCCGTGAGTCCGAGACACTAGCCACAGGACCACAACCCGATTTAGAACTTAAACCAGCCATTGACAGATCATAAGCCCTGTAGATGCCTAGACTTCTATATTACCTTCTCTTAAATGTTCTTCATCTCTGTTGTAGTATGTTAATATAAACAGCTCCCAAGGGAGTTGAATCCAGTCCTTGTCTACAAAAATTTGGACAAACTCAAAATATTGTTACTAAATAATATAGTCAATTAAATGATTAAATTGATCAAATGAATAAATAAACAGAGAAAAATAACGAAATTCACTTAATAATTCCATTATTTAGTCTTGAAATTCTAAAAGTATTGAATATTCATGACGGTTCGATTTAATTCACTGTTTAATTAATATCCAACCCTCCATTTTCTTCCTTCGCAGTAGGCAAATATTATCTTTCCCCTTCGTATAAAAAAACCTATCTTTGTTTTTTCGCACAATGTTTTCTTAATAACAATGTAACAAATTATTACAAATATTATTTAACGGCTCATTGTATTTATGAATAAAAAGGGTTTGTCTATTTACAGACACTCTAATTGCTATTAATTGTTATCGTTCCCTTTCCGCGCCTAATGGTGCACAGGGCACCGAGTTAGTGCACCAACCGCATCGTATCTTAGTCTTTTTTTTTACGCAGAAAAAAGGTTATAAGTCTTACGTTTCAGGTGCCAGGACTGAGACAATGAAAATAACTATGAAGTATTCAGTTTAAAAATAAATAGAAAATGCAGTTACTACATAATTAAAAATTTTTTTGTATGTAGTCTTAAAAGTAAAAAGTGCACTATATTTTTTACTCGAATTTATGAAATAATAGTGGCACATTAATTATTTTGCTACTGTTTCATATGAAAATTTTTAACCTAGACTGTAAAATTGAGTGAACTTTAAGTTTTGCTTTGTTTTTGCGAATTAATGTTAATTTACCGATAGCGTTAGTGTGTGTGTAACTGCTCTCCTGCAAAATGTATTTTTTGGTTGTGCCACTATTATTCTTTGGATGCAATAGGCCTATAAATATTCAACCTTCGTGTTACTAAATCAATTTACAATTTGATCGTTTTTTAATTTCCATTTAAAAAATCTAATTGTGTCGATGTATTTTTATGTCATTGCGTTTAGCTATTATTTTTTGTGCAAAAATGCAACTTTTCGGGAGAGACTAGTTAGTGATTTTTTTATGATTTAAACAGCTGGTATTTTTTATTAAGTGGCTTTGAAGTAAATTCGTTTTCTTTATTTTATTAATTTTGAATCTCTTCTTTTTTTATAGTTTTTAAACATTTTTAATGTTCAAAATGGAGATACATTTATTTACCTCTAAATACATTTGTGGTACAAAATCAAATGTTCTATAGGAAAAGAGTAGTAAATTCAATGGATTTTTCATTCATCATACAAAAAAAACACATTTTTATAATCAGAAAAAATAAGTATTGTGTATTAAATATAAAAAATAAATTGTAAGAATAATATGCTTTTACTTTTTAAAAAAATACGTTAAAAAGGTGCCCATACATCAACAATACGTTTTGATTTTCATGAATGTATTATCATACAAAATAGTTTATATTTTTGATAAACCTACAGTCAAGTATTTTTTTTTCAGGAAATAACAAACTATAATTTTTTTTTTGGACATACTCAAACATTGTTTAATTAACTACCTGGTAAAAGAAGAAGAATTAAAATTGGAAAATCGTTTTCAGGCGTTGCCTAGTAGGTGATTTGGTTCAGCCGAAAGAACCTCACCCACGTGATATAGGATTTAGCTCTTTTACTTAACAAAAGTCAACAGATGGAAGAGTTGAGGAAATGTGATTGTTCAAACATGGGCAGAATGGTGAATGTTACACAGTGTGTAAAGTGGCCACTTAAACCAGCCAATGAAAGGTCATTAGCCCTGTTAATGCCCAGATTTCCATATTCCCTTTTCAAAAAGGTTTTCCTTCTCTGTTGAAATAAATTTAAATATTGGTTTTGACATAATAACCACTTAATTTCATCATATTTAGACTTACCGTAGTTTACTTCTCGCACACTCATATGCAAATGTAAGTTTGTGTAATTATATTTAATAAAAAAACCTTTAATTGTGCTCATCTTATGGAAGTATATAATTGAAGCAAAGAAACTCAAAAATTATATACACAATTTTTGATATTATAATTGTTTTTTTCTTTCTTCGAATTTAGTTGTTGACGCCTGAAGATCATTGTTTAGGCAATATACAAAACGTTAAGGCTAGAAATTTGATTGCCTAAAAGGCGCGTATGTATAAACGACCGTATTTGCGTAAATAACTCATTTTTGCATTTTTCATCGAATCTTCCTTTAATAGAAAATATTATTATATTGTTATAAGTAGAAGATTTATCATAGCGCACTTCGAGTATAAACACAAATTCGTACATGATTATAACATCAGGTTAACTAGTATGGAAAAGCTAGCTGTTCCTAGATGAAGTAATAAATATGGCAAAATATGGCAAATACAGAAGTGAGATGTATGCTCAAATTATGGCTAATGTAAAAAAGACTTTTGTATTGTATGGATGGAATTGATTTGAGGTTAAATGAGAAAGATGGATTACAATTGAACGAAGTTATACAGAAAGCAGGCCAACCATAGAAAAGTGAAACTGAGAAAATAGCATCTTTGTGAAAAGAGTTAATTTTTCTAATCTACTCACTAGTTGGAATGTTTTTGACTTTGACGATTTTTTTATTTATTGGGTATATCAACAGTAATACATGTAACAAAAATATAACAAATAAAATATACAGAAAATAAAACCAATGACAGATATCCACAGAAATACATTAAATACACGTACAACACATACTAGTGTGTTTGTGTGAGTGTAAGTGAGTGAGAGGGTGGCTGAGTGGGTGTTATATTGGAATGAGGGTGGAGATGTGTGTAAATATTGCACAAGTGTCGAAAATATAAATATGTATAAAATATTAAGAATGAGAGATAAAATTAAATTTAATAAAATAAGATAAAATAAGACTTTATTATTAAAACTGTATAAGACAAAAAAATATGTTTTTAGACGCGCATTTTGAATGTTATTTTTTTACAATCAAATGGATCAATAAAGGGAAAGTTCAAATTATATTCACGAGCAAAACTTAAAAGTGAAGAGTCCGGGGCATAGTTCATACGAACTTCTGGCACATGAAATAGAGAGCTTTACGTGTGACGGGTGCGGTAGCCGAGGACATTTAATGAAAACTTTGACATAAGAGCCCCCTTTTTATGTCATGAAGCACCCCCATGTCTAATAGTGGACGGCGATCTTCTAAAGTAAGCAAGTGGTGCTTTTGCATTTTTGCTAATAATAAACAATGAATACATTAGTTTTTTTGATATATATTACATGCAAGAATTTTTTAACTTAATTGACTAGTTTTATTGATTTTTAAATTACCGTGGGGGTTTTCTCTTGCTGTAAGTGTTTTTTGCAAATTGAGAAATGCCATTTTTGTAATTGATACCATTTTCAGGTGGTGATTAAAACAGTTTTTTTTTTGTATAAAAGTAGTCTGTTTGTTGTAAGCAGAACATAGAATTGACCTTACTGCACCTGATAACATCAAAATATCATTTTTTCTAAATTGTGGACTGGCTGCTTTCTGCATAGCTACGTTCAATTAAAGTTATTTATTGAGTAGGTACACACGAGTTACATCCTTACAATTTTGTACAGAAGGAATTTACAATAGCGAACACTGGCGAGGAGCTGGTGGACGGGCGACACGAAATGCCAAGATGAAATGTGCATATTCTTTCGCTGCACGACGTTTAATTACTTGTCCGAGCTGACGTTGCGTCGGGTTACGCGTTGTGGGCCAGAACGGTGTTCAGCACTGCCAACTTTGCGGCTTGATGGTGATAACCTCCACAGTATTAACGATAGTTTTAATTTTTAATAATTTATTAAAATATGGTATGTAATGTTTTTCAAACAAAATGTATGTTAAATATGAAACAATTGAACCAATTTACAAGAAACCGTTGACGGGTTGCATGCTTTCAATTTGGCAAAACTGTAATTTTAAGATTATTAAGTAAAAAAAAATTTTTTAGTAAAAACCATTTTGATATCATCATAATTATTATTTTAATCACAACTGGTATTTCTGTTTTACACAAATAATGCAAAAGGTCATTTTTGTACGATTTCTTCCAGTATCTTACAGTATTAGCTTTCATATGCTTATTCGGGGTGTATTGGCGTGGAACTGACAATATTATTTTATTTGCGTTAATTTATTTGATTATTTTTAGAATGTGTAGTTATTAATTGAAACCTGACCATCTCTTTGTGTTGTTTTGTTTATTCATTTATATATTGACATTAATAAGTGTATAAATTATATCTACAATGTATATAATTGCTATCGCGGCGATAGCCGACTGTTTTCAGCTAGTTATTTTTTAATAGTCTTTATTTAGGCACAAATATAAGTCATGATATTAAAACAATTCATGCGTTTTATTATTTGCTTTAACGGTTATCATTACGTAAAAGAAAACAAATCAATATAACGTCACTAACCACCTTCGTTCTTGCGCAAGATGATGGACAGTAATAAATTACCATAATGTTTCTGTTACCTTACAATAAATATTCTTCAATTTACGAATAAACTTGGAAAAAGCAAAGCAAAGTTTCGCTCAACAAAGTTTGGCAGTAGGTCTTAGGAAAATATTGTCCATTCCGAATATACTAAACTGCCCAATGAGCTAAAACACGAAAAATGAAATAATAAATCCAGAAGTGACGCAGTACAAAAACATTACTTAAATATTTTAAAAGAGACAATTATTAATGTAATTTATATAGATAGTGTGAGGTATTGTTTTTATTTCTTATTTTTTTATTTTCTTTTATTCGGGAAACATACAGTACGGTTACATAGTTTTATATTTTACACAGTTATATTTAACTCTAATGGACCAGTGAAGTTTCCATATTTTATAATAATTATATGTTAGGTTATCAATGAAAGTACAAAAAAGATAACGAAAAAAACACAAATAGAAGTGGTTAAAAAATAAAAGTAAAAAAGTTATTTTAAAGTTTGTAGTTAGTATTTAAATGGGAAAACATTTTTGAGAAGGGAATATGGAAGTCTAGGCATTCACAGGGCTTACGACCTGTCATTGGCTGGTTTTAGTGGCCACTTTACACACTGTGTAACATTCACCATTCTGCCCATGGTTGAAAATCCACATTTATTCTACTCTTCCATCTGTTGACTTTTGTGAAGTAAAAGAGCGAATGTTTTCCCTCTCAGTTGAAATAAATTTAAATTTGAACAACTCCCTAGGGAGGAAATCCAGCCAGTCTGCAAGCATTTGGACATAATCAAACATTGTTTGTAGTTATTATTTACAAATGGAGACAATATTAAAAATGAAGAATTTTTTTTTGTAAAGGTAATGAAAAGTTAATAATTACAAATAAAGAATGAAGAACATGTTCAGATGTAAAGAAAAAAGCATTTTCAAAAAGGAAAAACATAAATATACACATATATATTTTATGGGATTCAAAGAAACGATGAGAAGAATCTTAAAATGAAATATAAGACGGTAAAAAGTCAGTTTAAAAAACACCTTCAAAATTAATGACACATTTTAGTAAGAGCAGCAATATATTAATGTTATATATGTACATATACAATATAAGTAATTAAAAGTAGTTTAAAAGTATAAAAACATGGCAATGCAGCAGAAAAAAAAAATAAATAACAGGTAAAGCAAATAATCTTTAAAATTTGAAAAAGCAATATAAGGAGAAGATTTTAAACCAAAGGTAGTTGATAAAATTTATATAAGCAAATTTAGCAATAATACAAATTTCAGTAGAGAAATTTGATTAAAAATAACAGTATTAATTTATGTAATGTGAAGTGATGCAAGAGGAAAAGGGGTCAGCGGGAGTTTTATTCAAAAGTTTTTCATACACTATTTTTGAATAATTGTAATCCTGTATGATAGATATCTATATGGTTAAAAAAGCTGTTAAAAGTGGAACACGATATATGTAAAAACGAATTTTGACAATAGTTCGTATTGACGCTAGGTATTCGAAAGGTTTTGTATTGTATTTTATGTTTTTTATACAATAATGTTTTCTTACTATTTCGGATGTATTCACTATGTATTATATTATGTATTGTCACCAAAATTTATTTTTTATCTACGGTCCCAAATGAGTTTTTTAAATTTAATTTAATTAATACATTTAATTCTGTTTCCTAGGGGGAGTTTAACATGTAATTTTTGTATTATATGTTTATTAATAATAAATAATAAAAAAATCGAATTAGAATTAGAATATTGTTCACTCCTGGCTAAATTGTTTTAATATTTATTTTGTGAATTTTGATTCAAGGACGCAAGGGTCCGCGGTGAAGCTGATGAGTGGGAAGTTAGTCCACAGAGGATGACCCTGGGACAGGAGGTGGGAGAGGGGGCATTCGGAAGAGTATACCTGGCCAAGGTAGACCTTCCGGGACATCAGGTGGTGGCAGTTAAGAAACTCAAAAGTAAGGCTTCATTTTTTTGGCAAAAATATTTGCGCATTGAAATGTAAGTGGGATGCTAGACATCGGGACATCTTCACTGGAAATCTTGGATAGGAGAGTGCTTCGTAAAATCCTGCATGAATTTATTTATTAATACATTTTTTTAATTTTTTTTTACATGCGGCC
Organism: Micrasema longulum; assembly: GCF_059751315.1. Lineage (NCBI taxonomy): Eukaryota > Metazoa > Arthropoda > Insecta > Trichoptera > Brachycentridae > Micrasema > Micrasema longulum. The sequence continues at coordinate 8,240 of NW_028278253.1, forward strand.
ATACATTACGGCATGAGGCCAAGAGCCTTGTGTTGAGTTGGGATACGACATAATGGAAAGTGGAAGCATACATATCAGCCAAGTTTACGAGTTTATTTACGTATCTGGGAAGTATGTTTACTAGGGATGGAAAGACTGAGAAATATATTGAAAGGAGGGTGAGTGCCGGGAACAGGGTGAACGGTGCACTGAAATTTACTTTGCGAACAAATGTTTATCGCAGGAGGCAAAACTAGCAATTCACAATGGAGTTCTAGTGCCAACTCTAATGTATGAGAGCGAAGTACGGAAATGGAAAAATGATGATGAATGTCGGTTAAATGCTGTCGAAATGCAATCTCTCAGGCGAATTTGTGGTAAAACGATGTATGATAGGTGCACATATGTCGAGATCCGTGAGCTGTGTAAGGCTGAGACATGCATTATCGACAGAATCAAGAAAGGAGTGCTGCGTTGGTTTGGACATGTAGAGCGAATAGATAGCGGGCTAAAAGGATCGACGATGCGAACGTTGATGGATGCAGAAAACGAGGAAGACCGAGAAAGACGTGGCACGATCAAGTCCAAATATTTGAAGACGGACATGTCAAGAGTAGGAATAATCGGCGTGCGTGCACGAGAAGATGTATGAATGTAGAGGAAGCGAGGTCTGTATGCAAAGACAGAGTGATTTTAAGAAATTAAAAAAAAGAATAGTTAATAAACAATGATAATAAAAGTTTATTTTTAAAATAATATAAAAAAACAACAAATTACAGCAAGAAAGTAATATATGTATTTTAAAAGCAATTCTAAAAGTAATTAAAGGTGGTTAAATAATCTAAAAACATGCTTAGAGTAATTAATTAATAATTTAATTGAATTAAAAAAAACTGTATATAAAGAATTTGTTAATTTTTTTTTAAAGCAGTACTAAGAATTGATTTGAAACTAAAGATAGTTAAAAAAAATATTAAACCGATATAAACAAAAGTAAAAGATTCAGTAATTAAAATTTAATTAAAAAAAACAATATAATAATATGTAATGTAATGTAAAAGAAAAAAGGATAAGTACTTTTTACAATAAAATCAAGTTTTTTTCGACGTTTAGCGGATACAAATTATTTGTACGGGGTTCACAATTTATAAATGTCAGAAACACTCACCGACCTGAACTCATGACGTCGCGGGTGGTGTAATTTCGAAATTTTGGTGGTAATTTTTAAAATTACAAACTTTATTTCGATCGTCATTTGATATATTACAATAATGTATCTTTTTAAATTGGCCTAGTTTGATAGTTCATTTAGGAATTTTTTTCAACTTCCTCATTCTGACCGCTTGAAAGGCTTCGACGCTGAAGGTATTCCTTTCGTGATGCAGGCAGGGCGGCCCCCGAGGAAGTAGCGGAATTCCTGGGCGAGATTGCCATGCTGAAGCTGGTGGGACAGCACCCCAATGTGGTGGCACTGCTGGGCTGTTGTACCCTACGCCAGCCCTACTGCGCCCTGCTAGAGTACGCACCCGGGGGTGACCTTCTCAAGCACCTTAAGGCACTGAGGGAGGCATGGAAACAGGAAATGAATGCAGTGACATCTGGGTAAGAAACATATTACTTTTATAAAAAAAAATTAAAATATGCCAGACAGAAATAAGAACGTTGTGTAAAAAAGAAAGACTAATTATAGATAATACATCACAAAAAAAATTAATGCTCGTAAATAAATGTGTATTTACATTATCGTCGGCTTTCTGAAACAAGCTGGTAACTACAAGTTTAAAAAAAATGAGATATCTTCATAATGACATAAAAAAATATTTGTTTGAAAAGTAAATAAAAATATTCCGTATTTTTTTATACAAAAATGATTCAATAGATTGAAATAAATTTACGTGGTTTTTTTAATGTTCCACTTGATTTAAAAAAAATCATAACCAACTAGTTTCGGCAAAACACTATGGCTTCTTCATGGTTAATTAAACATTGTTTTGTTGTCGGAAAAATATTTCTAATGTTTGAAGCAGTCACCTTGTGGAATCAATAGATTTAAATGGAATAACTTTGTTTTTCTACGTGGCGCTTTATTTGATGTTATTTGATATCTAAAGAAGTTATTTCATTTTAACTGAAATCTTTGGGCCTGGATCATTAAATACTCTATACGAAAGTGATCACAATTTCATGACAATGTATGTAAATTTAAGTTAAATGTCAAAGAAATATTGAGAGAAGCAGCAGATATTTCATAAACTTATTGACATCTTTTTCATTTCTTATCTTTTACATTTGTTATATTTAACATAATTTTAATTATTGTCTTAGATTTATACATTTTTTTGTGTTTCCATTAGTGTTTTATACTAATATAAAAAGGAATGTATTTTGTACCTACTGTTTGCGTATAAAAAAAACTTTAAAAATTTATAAAAAAAACTCTTTGAACTCTGATTCTCCGTGTGCAATTATATTAGAGAGTTTAATATAATTAAAACAACAAGGGCGCGTGACCGACTAGAAAGGCAAAACCCGAAATAATAGAGCCAGGCAGCCACCTCGCGCCGCTCTCAACTCAAACATAAATATATAATGTTTCTAAACATTACTATGTTAGTGTCTTAATACAAAAACTAACTGATATCCGTATCAATCTATTGATGTAAAAAAATATTGCATTAAATTGTAATTAATTTCCATCGAGAACTTGCACTAACTAATATTATTCTTTTTAGGGGATCTTTGTCATCATATGTGCTAACAGGAATGCAAGCTGAAGTAAGAGATAGACCATCAGTTGCTGAAAGTAAGTTTTTTTTCAAAAATTCTAATTTTAGGAGCGAAATAATAATTATCTTTTTGCCTTTTCATGGTATGTCAAAATATATCAATTTCGCCGCTAACTGTTAGACGTAAAGAAACAAATATTAGAAAATCTGATAACAAGTCATGGTAAAGTAGGCTTTGAACCTTGAACCCCTTGATCCAAAGTTCGCAATACTCTGAAATATTATTTTTTTTAATTTATGATAAATAAAATTACAATAATACAACTAAATACAACATTTTACATTAATCGAATACATATATTTACATTAACGTTTCCCATTACGTAAAAGAAATAAACAATTCTTGGGTACATAATGGGGAGTAAAGTCTTACAATAGTTTATTTTAATTTTAAAATATTTTGAGGTAGCTCCTTTTTATGAAAGAGATTTATAAAATGCGAAACAAAAATAAGTTCATTTTAATTTGACACTGAGCTAGGAGTAAAGTTTGATAGTTTAAGAGAGGGGTGACAGCACCACCTAGCAGTTACGATTTGAAAATTCAAAGTAGATGAATTTCGAATATAGATGAGATTCGAATATAGATGTTCAAATATAGGCAGAGTGGTGAATGTTACACAGTGTGTAAAGTGGCCACTTAAATCAGCCATTGACAGGTCATAAGCCCTGTAGATGCCTAGACTTCTATATTACCCTTTCTTAAATGTTCTTCATCTCTGTTGTAATATGTTAATATAAACAGCTCCTCAGGGATTTGAATCTAGTCCTTGTCTACAAAAATTTAGACAAACTCAAAATATTGTTGATAAATTACCTGGTCCATGAAGAAGTACAGAAATTGAAAAAATAACATTTTCAGGCGTTTCCTAGTATGTAGGTGAAATAATTCAATCATATGAATCTCACCCGCAACAATAAAGGTTTGAACTCTTTAACTTCACAAACGTCAACAGATGGAAGAATCAAAGGAATATAGATGCTCAATTATAGGCAGAATTGTAAATGTTAGTTAGTGTGTAAAGTGGCCACTTAAACCAGCCAATGGCAGGTCATAAGCCTTGTGGATTCCTAGACTTCTACATTCCCGTCTCTAAAAAGATCTTAATTTCTGTTGTAATACGTTAAATTAAAATAAATTATTAATAGAGACGCTCCAATTTTCAGGAACATTAATTTTATTTTTTCTTAAGTACGGAGATATTTATAAGCAGAACAATAATTTCAAAACCCTAGTCCATAAATGATTAGCTAAAAGGACTAAAAAGGAAGCTGAGGAATATGTATCATACGTCAGAGTATAATATTTTATGCATTGAATGTCCTTATTTTTTTTTCATTTCTTTTAACACGTGTTTTTTATTTCATTTTCTTATTTGAAAAAAATAAATTTTTAAACTAAAATTATGATTTATGTAAAAGTACAATTACGAACATGTCTATGGGTCAGTAGAGTAGCTGCATCCACAAAAATATAAACAATATAAAATATTTGAAAAGATGTAAATTTGTACAAATGGGAAAAGGTGAACTTTGTTTTTATTTTTTGATAATTATAAAATAAAAAAAACTCTCTCCCTGTCGCTTTAATAAACTTACATATAAAGAGGCACAACGTATTAAATCTGTGGTAATATGATTTATTTGAGACATAAAATGACCAATTACGAATAAGATTTTTTTATACATCCATTTTCCTTTAAATCAATATACAAAACCTTAGTAAAATACACATACATATATGGGGATTCTTATTCCTCCCCCTTTATTCCGAATTCAAAACTTTCCAACTCCAGACGGTAGCTAAATATTGAGTTACACAGTTTTGTTGTACCCATGTAAAGTAAGTTAAGCCCTTCGAATTAAACGTATGGGACCTAAGTAAAGTAAGGGAAGACCAAGGTAATAACCCTGTGGGACATCAGATACGACCATGCGTCTATCAAGTACTGGATATTACTAGCAAATTTGTTACCAGTCTTAGGGAATTTTGTCATTATTTTAATGAAGAATGTTTTGAGTTTTTTCTAAATGTTTATGGAGAGGGATTGAAATAGTTTGAGATAAAATATTACAAGCTGTGTAAATACCAAGACTGCCATTTGCTCTACTCAAACATGTTTTCCATTTCTCTCGTAATGTGTAAATATTTTAATTTATATTTTTTAATCTGACTTTGTCCAATAATTCAAGGTATGGGTAATGAGGCTTTGTAGGAGCCTTTTTTATTTTTCAAAAGTGGACTTTGGTGCTTTATTCACATTTAAAAGAGCTTATTGCGATAATTTCTGCGTTTTTAACTTCATAACGGCAGAAAGTAGACTTCCGTACTTTATTCACATTTAAAATAGCTTATTGCGATAATTTCTGCTTGTTTAACTTCAAAACGGCACAAAGTGGATTTTCGTTTTTTATTCGCATATAAAAGAGCTTATTGCGATAATTTCTGCGTTTTTAACTTCAAAACGGCACAAAGTGGACTTCCGTATTTTATTCATATATACAATAGCTTATTGCGATAATTTCTGCATTTTTAACTTCAAAACAGCAAAAAAGTGGACTTCCATGCTTTTTTCACATATAAAACAAATTATTGCGATAATTTCTGCGTTTTTAACTTCAAAACGGCACAAAGTGGACATCCGTGCTTTATTCACATATAAAATATCTTATTGCGATAATTTCTGCGTTTTTAACTTCAAAACGGCACAAAGTGGACATCCGTGCTTTATTCACATATAAAATATCTTATTGCGATAATTTCTGCGTTTTTAACTTCAAAACGGCACAAAGTGGACATCCGTGCTTTATTCACATATAAAATATCTTATTGCGATAATTTCTGCGTTTTTAACTTCAAAACGGCACAAAGTGGACATCCGTGCTTTATTCACATATAAAATATCTTATTGCGATAATTTCTGCGTTTTTAACTTCAAAACGGCACAAAGTGGACATCCGTGCTTTATTCACATATAAAATATCTTATTGCGATAATTTCTGCGTTTTTAACTTCAAAACGGCACAAAGTGGACATCCGTGCTTTATTCACATATAAAATATCTTATTGCGATAATTTCTGCGTTTTTAACTTCAAAACGGCAAAAAAGTGGACATGTAGCGTTTGCAGTGGCCGTTTTTGGCATAATTTATTTAAAAGGAATCGGCCAGTGCTCAGTGTTGACATTTAAAGTCATAATGGAAATATCTGCAGAATGTCATTGTAGCATTTTTTAATAAACTTTTGTACAAGTACTGTATTAAATTAGTATAGAATGAACCTACGTTTATCGCGAGGTCAATAATAATTGTTGTTTGAGTTAATTTTCACAGAACCACAGAAAAAATAGTCATTCATAATTGTATTACTGACATAATATGTTATATACAAATATATAATTATACACCCATAAAATAAATCACGGCTTACCACTGATATATATACATATTATGTATATATATATATATATATATATATATCTATATATACGACAACATGGGCCGTGCATATATATAGATATTTATATATATATGCACGGCCCATGTTGTCGGCCTCGTGGTGTAATGGTCAGCGCGTTAGCCTGCCATGCAAGAGGTCTCGGGTTCGATTCCCAGCATGGTTGATGTAAAATATATATATATATTTTTTTACATTAATTAAATACATACATTTACATTAACGTTTCCCATTACGTAAAAAAATAAACAATTCTTGTGTACATAATGGGGAGTGACGTCTTACAATGGTTTATTTAAATAGATGCTTTCACACTAGAATATTTCATAGTCCCTGGACTGGTACCTGAAGCGTAAGACTGATCATCTTACCTTCATGTAATAAAAATGAAGAAACGCTGCAATTGGTGTACCAATGCAGTGCCCTATGCACCATTAGGTGCGGAAAGGGAACGATGATGATGATATATGCACACATACATATACCTTTGCGTATACTCATACGTACATACACAAAATTTAATTCTTATATCCGTGTGTACGTAACCATAGCGATTTAAACATTTACACAGGCTTTAGACAGGCGTCGTGGCGCAGTTGGTTAGACGGCCGACTGTGAAACTGGCGTCGCGGGTTCGATTCCAGCCAGTTGCAAGAAAAAATTCATGAAAGATTTTCTTCTCAATTGGTCTGGGTGTTGTGGTGAATTATTCTCTACCTCCTTCCATATCCTCTCTTTCCTACCTGCTGACAAGCCTCTAAAATAGACGCTTAGCGGGTTATTCCTTTAACAAACATTTATTTATAACCACAAATTATACTTATAGGAATTGTTTTTCGAATAAAACATTTGAAACCTACATTATTCAAATAATTCTTCACATAACAAATAGTACAAGTTAAGCGGTGCCTAAAAGGTTTCTTCCACGGGATAAACAATTTTATTGGGGTGATGTATTACATTATAATCCAACTTGATATGGAGTTAAGGGTCGTTTGGATCTCTTGTAACACAAACATCGTTATCTCTCTACTTGAAGTATTTATGCGTAGATACTTATAATACAAAAGAGATCTGCTCTTATGAATGAAGATAAACAGGCATAAATTAGGTAGGTACAGCGCCTCTCAACTGTAAACTTTGGTTATAGTATTGTGTAATATATTGAGCCTGAATTTTTATTGCAGAAATACAAAAGAAAACTATCATGATTTTAATTCGTTTTACTTAAATTACTAGATGAACTTCAACTAATTAAAATCTAAAACAGATAAACGTTTCGTATCTATTTTTCTGCTACTCAGTCCCCAGGGACACTTTAACAAAAATCGGAAAGTGAAAACTTATGATACTATTGATTGATGTGGTGTTTATTTTATAGAACTCCATATTTAAACTTAAAATAAAATAAAGTTAACATATTACAACAGAGATGAAGAACATTTAAGAAAAGGTAATATAGAAGTCTAGGCATCTCAAGGGCTTATGACCTGTCAATGGCTGGTTTAAGTGGCCACTTAACACACTGTGTAACATTCACCATTCTGCCTATATTTGAACATCTATATTCCTTCAATTCTTTCATCTGTTGATGTTTGTGAAGTTAAAGAGCTGAAACCTTTATTTATGCAGGTGAGATTCATCTAATTGAATTATTTCACCTACATACTAGGCAACGCCTGAAAATGTTATTTTTTCAATTTCTGTACTTCTTCATGGACCAGGTAATTTATCAACAATATTTTGAGTTTGTCCAAATTTTTGTAGACAAGGACTGGATTCAACTCCCAGAGGAGCTGTTTATATTAACATATTACAACAGAGATGAAGAACATTTAAGAAAAGGTAATATAGAAGTCTAGGCATCTACAGGGCTTATGACCTGTCAATGGCTGGTTTAAGTGGCCACTTTACACACTGTGTAACATTCACCATTCTGCCTATATTTGAACATCTATATTCCTTCAATTCTTTCATCTGTTGATGTTTGTGAAGTTAAAGAGCTGAAACCTTTATTTATGCAGGTGAGATTCATCTAATTGAATTATTTCACCTACATACTAGGCAACGCCTGAAAATGTTATTTTTTCAATTTCTGTACTTCTTCATGGACCAGGTAATTTATCAACAATATTTTGAGTTTGTCCAAATTTTTGTAGACAAGGACTGGATTCAACTCCCAGAGGAGCTGTTTATATTAACATATTACAACAGAGATGAAGAACATTTAAGAAAAGGTAATATAGAAGTCTAGGCATCTACAGGGCTTATGACCTGTCAATGGCTGGTTTAAGTGGCCACTTTACACAATGTGTAACATTCACCATTCTGCCTATATTTGAACATCTATATTCCTTCAATTCTTTCATCTGTTGAAGAGTTATAAATTAATATCACTTTCTTTAAAATCTTCTTCAACTCTGTTGTGATATGTCAGTATTAAAATATTGTGTCCCACCGAAGAGTCTATAGATTTTAATCAAGTAAATTAGTTATCCTATGAAAGCAAAATACCTGGCTATTAATTCTTATCGATTTTTATTATAAAACTGCATAATGTCAAACATTTTACATCTGTTTTTATTATACATTCAAACAAAAGTTTAATTCTTACAATTGTTATTTCTTTATACTCAAAAAACTCTTTTGTTCCCACAATAAAGAAAAGAAACCACGAGATAAAAGAAATAGTAGGAATTGAATTATTTAAAATCAATTTGAAAAAATATGTTTTTGAGAATTTAAAAAAAAATAGTAATGTGTCAATAAAAGTTAAAAAATTTTCCTAATATGTATGAACCAACTTAACAAATATAACAAAATAAATAAATAATAATATGAAATCATAATTTACAACTCCTGCTGGCACTTGTAGTATAATATCATAGAAATTTGTTTAGTCTCCCACCAGGCTCACGGTATTGGTCACGATGAAATCCGGTCACTGGTAAAAATTATAAATAAATGTAGAATAAAACTGTATACGTTTTTTATTATTAAAATCAAAATTAATGATAAAAACAGCATTCCTATGTGGAAATATTATTTATTATTTTATACAATAAGCGGTAAATATGAAGTACGTTTTCATATATAACAAAGAACATTTAAATTAAAAATGTTTAAGATCCACTAGATGTTCATCATAAGCTCTTTACCCCTCTTTAGAGAACACGTGTCAGAGTCAAGAATAGGTAGATTTGATGCTCATGCGAATAAATTCCATCTTTATGGTTTGAAGTAATACAGGATGTTGTAAATTAGTAGAATAGATTCAGAGATTGTTACTGAACAATAATTAATTCATTTTATTTTTTCAAAGTTATCAAACGGTAATTCGCACTGCAAAGTCATAATTTTGCGTCCAGGCAGATGAAAAACACTGTTCTTTGTATAAAAAAACCTAAATCCTAGACGAAAGTTTTCGATTTGATAGCTGCTCTTGTATAAAAATCCTGAATGAGGAAATCGAGTAGAGATAAGATCGTCTCGTTGTGTGATGGTTGGTACATTTACCTACCATCCTTGAGGTCCTAGGTACGATCCTGCAAAAGTAAACATGAAATATTGAAACTTATAATTAGAAATCAAACACTGATTTGAGTCTACTGAACACTTTATTTTATTTAAAATAAACACCAAATCAATCAATCAATGAAATATTGATTTTAAAGGTTGTTTAAAGTGCAAGATATCGTTGTTCCCGGACTAACACCTGAGGAGTAGACTTGATTACCTTATCTTCATGTAACAAGTGATCGAGGTACAGTGCATTTGGTTTGCAAACGTAGTGCAGTATGCACCACTGGGTTCGTAAAGGGGAATGATGAAGTGAGTTTTCAGCTTCCTCGGGAGTTCCACAGGGTTCTCACCTTGGTCATCTTCTTTCAATATATTTATCAATGATATTGTTCTGATATTTAAAAACGTCAAACCCTTTTTCCTGGTGATTTGAAAATGTTTCTGAAAGTAAAATGAAAATATGTTAAAACATATCAATCAAATATCGTTTGGTTAAGTGAATGGTGTGTGCTAGATCAATGAATCTGAATGTCATCTACCTGAAATACTACCAGAATAAGATGTACTTTCCAAACAAATTATTCTCCGTTCTCTCCATTAGTGCAATTTTATCTTAATGCTAACAAAGTCAACGATTTCTTTGGTATATTTAATACTTTGCCTGCTTTAATTGAATAAAAAAATAAGTTTAACACAATATATTACAATTTAAAATTCAAACAGAACGTTAAGAAATATGTGTTTATCAACTTATAAATGAAATTTATGTACATCGTCTAATGACGATAGTAATAATTTAAAGAACACGTAAAAATATGTTTATGTGTGCCCTATTTCAAGATTCAAAATATAATAAAATAATAAGTTATCAGCAAATACAATGTTTAAATTAGTCGCTTCTTTACTATATAATTGATTTTTTTTTAAATGGATTTTTCTGTATTTGCTTATGTAAATATTTATTTATTTTTCACTTCGGTATTTATTAACTCAGTTTTTTATTTACATTTTGTACTACGGCGTTTAGTTTGTATTTGTCTAGCAAAGCATTTTTTAATGAAATTTAGTTATGTGTACATAAGTTCTAAGAAAGCCTTTATTTATAATATATAAATGAAAAATAAAAGTTTACAAATTGTTTAATGTGTTTTTTAACGAATCTTGTAGTCATTATTTATGCCTATTTTGTAAAAAAAAACTATATGGCTCTATTTCTGCAGATTTGTGTTTTGATGTGTTGGACAAAAACGAAGTGAAACGAAGAAAAAATCAATTGCGTATTTTTGAATTACTACAATAGTATATTTTTAAATATGTTGGTGAATCCATGTAAATAGAATTCACCTTTAATAAAAAGATTAAAAAAAAAAAAAAAATTCACGTTTTAAAAATTAATTTATGATCGCGGATAGTAAATTAATTCTCCAAACTGACAATATGAGCTAGCGGATGCAGCCAACAATCTGTTATAGTTATAAATGTACTCAGACCAGAGAAAATCAACATGTAATAACACACGTGTTGAGTCCTTTTCCTTTTTCCTTGTCGGCGATGAGGGAAAATAGTGATCAGGAACACTGCAGGCACACCATTTTGTTTGGAGACGGCAGATGATGATGAACGGCGATTGATTGACGATAATTTGCGGCGTTGTGCAAGTTGAATTGAAGTTATATCTTAAACGGCGAATAGCGAAAATACTTTTCAGCAATTCGAAATGCGTGCGGACGTAACTCGTCAAAAAAGCGAAGAGAAGAGCGGGGGGGACAAGCAGTGTAGCCAAACCAACAAATGTCCCGTCAGGCGTAGCAATCCCACAAACCCAAAATTAGCCAGTATCTACTCACATATGATTCTTCTGGCTAAAATACATCGAAACGAATTATCGACTCAACCATATATCTTGAAACCGGTTTGTCAGCAGGTTTCTTATTTTTCTTTTACCTTTGTAAAAACGTTAGATAAATTATATAATTTAAAAAAATAATATAAACATTATTAAGAACTAAAAGCATACGTATTTTTACACAATATATATACATATAAGGGCGGGCATATTGCCTTAAGGCAATTTCTTCCTACCTACCCAAACCGTTCAGTTTGTGAAAATCACAAATACATGGACAAATTGAATCTTACAATTTTTTACAAAAATTAAAAATAAAGATTAACAAAATAAAAATATTTTTAAAAACTATCACTACTATGAAGAGAGGAGAAAGGATGGGAAGGAATGAAAAGGGATAAAGGAACAACTTAAATATTTAGATTGTGACATTTCAATCTTGACTTAAATGTAAATAAAGAAGGGGCACGGCGTCTCTAACATTAGTGAGTAGATTATTCCACAATCGAGAAGCTACTACTGTGAAAGAGGAGGCAAGAAAATTAGAGCGATGAAAGTGTATTAAAAGGGTTCTATCGTTACTAGAACGAAGAGATAGTCCGTGTTGTGATAAAGGTTGGATGAGCTCTCTCAGATAAACAGGCGAAGTGGGATTATTTAAAATATTGTAAAGAAGTTAAAGAATGTAAATGTTTCTTCTATGCCTGATACTGATCCAGTGTAAATGCGTGCGATATTCGGTTATGTTGACTTAATTTGTATCTATATGTCATATACATATTTATATATTATCTACAACTTATAGATTAAATTCATACTTATTATATTCGTGTACACTTTTGCAAATACGACCCTAAATGATGATATTATTTTTGCCGCAACATATCGGTTCCTCAGAACAGTCATTGCCTATATGGGAACCGATAGATCTTCTGAAGTATTCCGCTATACCGCACTCCTTCACCTGCTTGATTTATCCTTAGTGTTTAAGTAAAATATATGTTTGTTATTTGGCTTATGCACTTTGTATTGTAAAAGTCCCGTGAGGTTTAATTCATAAAAAATAAAAATATAAATAATCCAAAATATAGTTCATATTGCGACAGTGAAAATAATAGGTTTGAAAAGATTATTTCATTCGATTATTTTTTGATGTCTCCAATAAAAGATTTCCGGTTTTACAGACACCTCGTAGATTACCTTATATATACTACGTGTGTGTAGGGGGGTGGATTAGGATATAATTTACATTTAAATAAGTGGCTACGTGAAAGGCCAGAGCGGGAAACAACCATTTTCAATTACTGAAATAATTATACGGTTCAACTTCAACAATTAACTGGGAAAAACCACATATTTAACAAGTAAAGTTTCAAAAATGTTCGTTGAGAATCTTACGTTCATTAATTAATACTTAACTTTAAACTTTTGAATCGTAGATGAAAAGCTTTTTATGAATCTAATTATTCAAGTGGTTTTGTTTAGTTCTTGCAACATCGATAGACTAAGGGCACATTACTTATGTGGGATTTCATTTATTAAGTATTCGAAATAATATGTTTTTGTTGAACTGACAATATTGCTTACTCCGTATATTAATTTATTTTATTATAATTTGTACAAAAAAGTTAATTGATACTTCAAGGGCGCTTTACAAAATAGTTATAAAGATAAATCAATTAATTTTAACTTATTGAATTTATAATTTAAGCAAAAGAATTTACTTTTTTTTTAAAAGAAATATTAGCGTTTTTATAATTTACCTAAATATTTCAATTTTAGTGGCAATTTTCAACGAGTTGTAAATAACTCACTATTAGAAAATGGAAATCAAGTTGGAGTAGAGTGGGGTTCGAACCTCGGACTTCTGATCCATGAGTCCGCAACACTAGCCACGGGACCACAACCCAATTTTCACATGCTATGGATTTATTCAAATGATTTAGAGAGCAAGTGGGTTTTAAGTTTTTTCCGAAACATCAATTCACTCTTACAGTTTCGCACTTCTGCTGGGAGAGCATTCCATACGGTAGGCCCTGCGACCGCAAATGCGCTTTCGCCGAATTTAGTGCACTGTTTGCGTAGAGGTCTAATAAATTTTCCTCTCGACGTAGATGTAGCTGATCTAAGCGTAAGACATCTGTCTGCTAGTTCATCGGGAATGCAAAGTTTCCAAAGTGACTTATACAACATATATAAGCCAACAAAGTTTTTATTCCACCCTCTGTGGAAAACATAGCCAGTATAATTCCTGAAGTAGTGGAGTGATATGACAAAACTTAGAGATTTAAAAAATAAGCCTAGCTGCGGCGATTAATTTTGCTACTAAAAATGCGACATGGGTAAGTTCGTAATAGCATAGTTTAATTATTTTTTAATTAATGACAGTTTTTCTCAATATATTTTTTGGAAATACTTTTAAAAATTCGATATTTTATGTTATTTTCCATGCAATTTAACTACTTTATTCACGTCTATATTTATTTATTTAACGCTTCAAGTACAAATAATAAGCATTTGGCGGACTCATTGCTGAAAACAATATCTTCCAACCAACCAAAAACTGGTCACAAGAAGAGTTGGTCAAAAATTGGTACTAAAAAAATCATGTATATCAAAAGACATATAAGAATGGAAGCAAAAATGAGTGGTATAACTGTTAACTGTCTTCTGTATGCGGATGATGCCGTGCTTCTTGCTAGCAGCAGAGAAGACCTACAATTATTGGTTACAAAAGTCTACGATATATGCAAGAAAAGCGATTTGCTTATAATTGTTGATAAATCGAAAGTGATGGTTTTTTAAAGGGATGAAAATGTAACTAAATGTGAGATCAGCATCAACGGAGATATTCTGAATCAGGCAGAATAATTTTTGTATCTGGGAAGTGTGTTTACTAGGGATGGAAAGACCGAGAAAGATATTGAAAGAAGGTGAGTGCCGGGAACAGGGTGAACGGTGCACTAAAATCAACTTTGGCTAACAAATGTTTATCGCAGGAGGCTAAACTAGCAGTTCAGAATGGAGTTCTAGTGCCAACTCTAATGTATGGGAGTGAAGTATGGAATTGGAAAAATGATGATGAAAGTAGGTTAAATGCAGTCGAAATGCGATCCCTCAGGTGAATGTGAGGTAAAACGATGTATGATAGGTGTTTCGGATTCATTTTCTTTTATTCAAGTGTCAAGTCATTCCTTCCTTTGATTCCGGTGGTCCTTGTTTTGAATCCCAATGTACCTACTTCTCCCTGACGGGGAGTCAAGAAAGCAACGCGTGACAACACAACAAATAACCGTACCGCGAACAACAACGAAAACCGTACCGCGAGCGTGACAGTGATTTCGAATCACCAACATACAAAAACGTGCAAAGTGACCAGTGCAAACGATAACGGTGTCTTTCTGGACCAGTGCCAAAGGGAGGAAACCGTAAGTCCTTACTCCTTTCATTAATTCCAGGATTGACACGAAAAACCATAACGTCAATTAGTTTACCTAAAATCAAACGTTCCCTGTTTTCTTCGATCACGCGTATCGCGAAAGGGCAGGCCTTGTTTTACAGTCCCGAGGTCGAAGGTATCGAGCATCCAACATTTGGTCTATCTTGCGAACCGGATAATTAATATATTCGGACATTTTGCCCTTTCGCGACACGTTGTCGATGAAAATAAACCTGCATTGGTTAACGATTAAATTCTCATCATATCATAACATATCATTAATTTATATTTATAAATAATATATTATTAACCTATAATCATCATAAAAACATTAACAACATTCATTTACATAAATCTCTGTGAGCCTTTTCGTCATACTCTTTTTTATTTGCATCAAAACTTTTAAACTACCTTCTTCGCGCGTCAATAATAAGCGCGTGTACTGTCCCGCAAAGCAAACAATAATTTTTAGCAGTAGCATTTAGCATTTAGCATTAGCAACTTATAAATCATTTTAACTTAGAATCATGAGTGTTAGCGTAAATGTTTATACAACTAGGCGAAATCACGCGCTAAAAAGATTGAAGGATGCTTTACGATCGGGAAAAAACGCTATGTCCGATCCAGAAAACATTCCACGTTTTTTATCGTGGTGCGAGCGGCTAGATCCTATAATGGATATGTTTAACGAAACACAAATAAAAATTTTGTCCGAAATTTCTGAAGATGAAGCCGCCGTAAGGGAGAACAATGAGATTCAGGAACAAATGGATGAAATCGTGTGTGAGATTTTTAGCATCAAGCGACTGGTTTTACCGCCATTGAAGAAAGAAGTCCAGTCCGAAACGTGTGAAAAGAAGCACTACGCAAAATTGCCATTAATAAAATTACCTCTATTTACAGGTCAAATAAAAGAGTTTCCTGCGTTTTCTGATTTATTTTTAAGTCTAGTGCACAGTAGGAACGACTTATCGAACGTGGAAAAGTTCCAATATTTAATATCGTCACTATCAGGGGAGCCTGTAAACATTATGCGAGCATATCCAATCACGGCTAATAATTATCGTGACGCATTTGATGCGTTAGTAGCGCGATATAATAATAAACGACATCTTGCATTTTTATGTTGGGAAGAGATTTTATACAATAAACAAATTACTACTAATACTCCTCAGGCGTTAAGAAAAATTCTAGACATTTTTATGGAAAATATTTCTATCCTAAAGGGATTGGGACTTCCGACATCTGACTGGGATTTTATTCTCTTTCACACTCTTTTGACTAAACTCGATAAAAATTCACGCGAAGCATTTGAATTATCCATTAAAGGGGTAGATTTTCCAGTTTTTTCAACATTACAAGAGTTTCTTGTAGAAAGATGTCAGGCTTTGGAGAGATCACGTCTTTCCAGAGATCGTTCTCCTGACGTCATCACCAAGAAGACTCCGTTTAACAAACCGAAATCCTCATCAACCTTATTGGCGAATACACAAACGTGTCCTTTGTGTTCGGAAAATCACTTCATATATTCATGCGAACGGTTTAAGGAGAAACCCACAAAAGAACGTTGGAATGTCGTTAAGCAACTAAAACTGTGCGTAAACTGCCTGAGATCAAATCATAACTTATCAAATTGCAAATCAACTTTCAATTGCAAAAAATGCAATTCTCGTCATAATACAAACTTGTGTTCTTCAAACGTCTCTGAAGTTCATAATTCACCAGAAGTTATCGCTTCCACTTCTAAAAATAATTATATCATTCCAGCTACTACTCTTAGCAATATGTATTCGGCATCACGCCCTACACCTTCTTTTGTCCTCTTAGCGACAGCTGAAGTTGAAGTAAGGGATTATTATGGCAATTATCAAGTCGTTCGTATTTTACTCGATCCTGGTAGTCAAATCAACATAATTTCAAATCGCTGCGTAAACAGATTAGGTTTAAAACGGTGTAAGGTAGATACCCCGATGTCAGGCATTGGTCAGGTACCTACTACATCTTCTCATAAAGTGAGCATTGAACTACGTCCAGTGGGTAAACCAGATCCAGTATATTTTACCGAAGCTGTCACACTAGAGCATATTTGCGGTGACATGCCAACCCACCAAATCACTAGTCAATATCGCCACCTATCAAATATTGTGTTAGCTGATAATCGTTATAACCAACCTCGTCCCATTGATATTTTAATAGGCGGTGAGTTGTTTCCCAAGTTTCTTCTTTCAGGCAAATTAGAAGGAGATGAAGTGGTTCCGACAGCCGTAAATACCGTATTCGGTTGGATTTTGATGGGAAGAGTCTTGTCTGCTAACTCGAGCAATCAAATTAATTTACTGTCACATTCATTGTCTGTAATTGATGACACCCGACTGGATTGTGCTGTGCAACAACTTTGGGAGATTGAAAACATACCTAACATTGAGTCATCAAATTTCTCTATGGACGATCAACGATGTGAAGAGATGTACCAGAACACTCACTCCAGAGAGTCCGATGGGCGTTATGTAGTGAATTTACCTTTCCGCAATTCAGAGACACCATCGTTCGTCAATTCTTATTCAATTGCCCTGCGGCGATTCTATCATCTTGAAAAGCGCCTATTAAAAAATCATATTTTTTATAAAAAATACAATGATCATATCATGGAATATTTATCAAGCAATCATATGGAGCCCATTCCTCCCGGTGAATGTCAATCCTCATCTGCATATTATATTCCTCACCACGCAGTCGTGAAACCCGAAAGTCTTACGACTAAACTTCGCGTCGTTTTTGATGCTTCGGCCAAGGATGAGCGAGGTTCTTCATTAAACAACACCTTGTTGACAGGGTGTAAACTACAAACAGATATCGTAGAAATTCTTTTGAGATTTCGTCTTCATGCAATCGTCTTTACGGCGGACATACGTCAAATGTATCGCCAAATAAAAATGACTAAAGGTCATCAAGATTATCAACGTATTCTATTCCGTTGCTCTTCTAATGAACCCATTCGAGAATATCGACTCAAACGAATTGTTTTTGGAATTTCTTCGGCTCCTTTTCTTGCTATTAGAACTATGCATCAATTAGCACAAGATGAGAGAAATTCGTTTCCCCTTGCATCTAGCGTAATAATGAAAGACCTGTATGTTGATGACGTAGTATCGGGCTGTGATTCGCCAGAATCAGCTAGGAGTCTCCAGACACAATAAAACGGTATCATGTCTTCTGGAGGATTTGAGTTGAAAAAATGGTCAAGTAATGAACCACAGTTTCTGAATGCTATACCCGAAGAACACAGAGCTTCATCACTACAATTCGATTCTAATCGTGATTTTATCAAAATTTTAGGACTTGAATGGAATTCTGCAGAAGATCAATTTATTTATCACATCAATCCGCTTAACCGATCATGCACAAAAAGGACTATGCTTTCAGAGCTAGCCCGTATATTCGACCCCCTAGGATTTTTATCGCCTCTAACATTCTTGGCCAAGTTATTAATACAACGACTTTGGCTGCTCGGGGTCTCTTGGGATAACCCCGTCCCAAGTGACATACATAACCTATGGGTAAGGTACACTACGCAATTACCTAATCTTACACAAATTAAAGTAAACCGACGTATAACTAACAACGGATCTCATGAATATCAAGTTCATGGATTCTGTGATGCCAGTGAATCTGGTTATGCCGCAGTTGTTTACTTACGCAGTTCGACAGCCAATCATCATCACCAGGTGGCACTTGTATGCGCCAAATCTCGAGTATCACCCGTAAAGCGCATGACGTTACCGCGTTTAGAACTCAGTGCAGCTTCATTATTAGCTGATCTCATGCATTACATTCTTAAAACACATTCAGAAATCAGCAATATAACAAAAGTATATGCATGGTCAGATTCAACTATCGTATTATCTTGGATTCAATCACAATCAACCCGATATAAGGTTTTTGTTGGAAATCGAATTTCCAACATTCAACGTAAGCTGCCGTGTGCTGAATGGAGGCACGTGCCTACCAGTCAAAACCCAGCTGATTGTGCTAGTCAAGGCTTGTTGCCCGAAGACCTGATACATCATCCACTTTGGTGGATGGGCCCCTTATGGCTGAAATTGGAGCTTAACGATTGGCCGAATTTGATAATTGGTAAATCTAATGACGTAACAAGAAATATTGAATTAGAAAAACGACCTAACGTACTTGTTAACGACTCATGTCAGCGTCCATTAGAAGTGCTAATCACACGTTATTCTTCACTTAGAAAAATACAACGTATCGTAGTTTACATATTACGTTTCATAAATTCTTCTCTTATAAAAGATAAAGCACTTCGTCAACCTACAGATCAGGAAATGCATAAGGCTTTGATGTATCTTGTAAAATCTGTTCAAAACACCGCCTTCATTGGGGAAATTCAGAATCTGAAACTGGGAAAAGATTTACCGAAATCAATGAGAAAATTAAATCCCTTTGTTGACAGTGAAGGTATATTTCGAGTCGGTGGGAGACTAAAATCTTCAGATTTGTCATACGACGCAAAACATCCAGCTGTATTGCCTCGAAAACATCTTATCGTATCAGTGCAAACAGAAAGTGGTTTATTCAAAAGACCACTTTTAAAGTTATGCCCTATTCCGGATGAATGAGTATCGAGTTCTCATTCATAATCATCCCTCATTAGACATTGTTTATAATCACCCATTATCACTTATTATCCATATTCACGCAGTCACAATCGTATTATTCAAACCTTCATCATATCATACATCACATCGGTCGGCATATTTCTTTAACCGTTAACCAAAACAGAACCATTTACTGGGAATATGCCGTCATATTCCGCAGCGCGGGGGAGTATGTTTCGGATTCATTTTCTTTTATTCAAGTGTCAAGTCATTCCTTCCTTTGATTCCGGTGGTCCTTGTTTTGAATCCCAATGTACCTACTTCTCCCTGACGGGGAGTCAAGAAAGCAACGCGTGACAACACAACAAATAACCGTACCGCGAACAACAACGAAAACCGTACCGCGAGCGTGACAGTGATTTCGAATCACCAACATACAAAAACGTGCAAAGTGACCAGTGCAAACGATAACGGTGTCTTTCTGGACCAGTGCCAAAGGGAGGAAACCGTAAGTCCTTACTCCTTTCATTAATTCCAGGATTGACACGAAAAACCATAACGTCAATTAGTTTACCTAAAATCAAACGTTCCCTGTTTTCTTCGATCACGCGTATCGCGAAAGGGCAGGCCTTGTTTTACAGTCCCGAGGTCGAAGGTATCGAGCATCCAACAATAGGTGTACAAATGTCGAGATCCGTGAACTGTGTAAGGCTGAGACACGCATTATCGACAGAATCAAGAAAGGGGTGCTGCGTTGGTTTGGACATATAGAGCGAATGGACAACAAAAGAACGGCTAAAAGGATCTACGATGCGCATGTTGATGGATGCAGAAAACGAGGAAGACCGAGAAAGACATGGCATGATCAAGTCCATCAAATACTTGAAGATGGACATGTCAAAAGTAGGAATAATCGGCGTGCGTGCATGAGAAGATATATCAATGTAGAGGAAGCGAGGTCTGTATGCAAAGATAAAGTGATATGGCGTTCTATCATCTCTGCCTACCCCTACGGGGAACCGGCGTGGTGGTTTGTTGTTGTTATTGTTGTTATACAAATAAACTTAAATAAAAGTACAATGTGTTATGCATAATAAAGGGTGAGAAATGTAAAATTAGGTGAGTTTGGAAGGAAAGAAGAAGAAGAACCAGAAAAAGAATAACAAAAAAATTAAGAGAGGTTAGGGTACCAAGCATATATATAGTAATTTTCCAGGCGTTTCTTGAAAGTTGCTAGAGAAGGTGCATTGTTTATATGAAGAGGTAGCTCATTCCAAAGTCTAGCACCTAGAACAGAAAAGGTAAAGCTGAAAAATGTTGTGCTATGCCAAGGAATGGAAAATATTCCCTCCTGAAAACAGCGAAGCAAAAGACCATTATCAGGATGATAAATGAAATTCTAAGCAAGATATTTAGGAGCGTGGTTGGGTAAATGTTGTGGTTCATTTTTCACTAATTATTTATTTATTTATTTATTTATATTCGGCATTTCTGCCATTTACATATATGTGGTATAAAGAGTGCTTAAAAATAAAAATATTTAAAAAAAAATCGAGTATGAAATATTAATATACTCGTACTGTACACATTATTAATTACTTGAAATACATACATATTTTAAAGAAATTATACAATAACAAAATACATTAATCAATCAAATTATAATTATTCCAACCCAATCTTCTGAAGATGATTTGCTCTTTTTGATAAAAATATGTTGGTCACTTTATTTTTTAAGTTAGGCAGAGATAAACTAAATATATCAAAATGTGATGCATATTCATTCCCGGTATTCTGTAATCTAACAATAGGTGAGTTATATTGAGCTACCGTTCGAGAATTTTGACAATAAAATATTGTAAATGTTCTGCTTAATCTAGGTGGTACATAGAATGAAATCAATTTCAGTAGATCAGGGGTATCAAACTTTGGTTTTATTATTTTATATAAAGTCATAAGATCGGTCGATGTTCTTCGTTCTTGCAATTTAGTTAATTAAGAGAGTCTAAAATTTTGTTATAATTTAATTGATTAGCAGAAAAACCCATCTTAAAATTAATATATCTAAGAAATTTTTTCTGAATTCTCTCAATAGAATCTGAGAAAGTGATTTGATAAGGTGACCATATTGGAGAATTATAATCTAGTTGGCTAATGTTATAAAATTTGACAAACGTTGGTTAGTTCAAAATGAACGACGTCGAATTGTTATTTGTTGCAAGCAATTTCGCATGTGATTAAAATAGTGCTCCTATATTTTTCAGCTGAATACACAATGCTTGGCAGCGAGAACACCAGCCAATTGGGATGCAAGTCTTTAGGAGATGAAAATACAAACAGTTCCATCGGTAGCGATGCTTTTACTGACAGCAGCGGGAGTCTGACTATGCAGCGAGAAGCCTTTACACCAGCAAGAAACCCAACTGTGGGACTTGTGCTGACCTCCAACACCCTACACAACTACGCACTTCAGATATCTCTTGGCATGGAGCACCTCGAAAGCAAAGGAATAACACACAGGTATTAAAAAATTGCTTCTTTGTTTACGATGCAAGAAACGTGAAATATTTGCAATAATTCAGATCTTCAAGATAAGACTGATTTCTCTTTACTCATGTCGCAAGTTATTGAGATACGCTGCAATTTATAATACTTAACCATTTAAACAAAGCGACAACACAGTTTTGCCTTATTTAAAGGTCTACAGCATTAGGCCAACAGCATTGAACACCCAGCTCTTCAGTCTGTTTTTCATTCTTTTTATATTTTTGATTTTACCAAGAATTTAATTGATCCCAAAAGTATAATATAAAACTCCGGTATCATCTGTTTTTATTATTTAAATAGATGAAATCATAAAACACTATAATAAATTTTATATCTCGGTAAAATTAGTAGAGGTAAATTATAAATACACAAGCCTTATACTGTAAAAACATAGTTTATTTATTTATTTACGGACTTATTAGTTGAGAACAGTACATAGCAAAAACCACTCTAGAGTTTGGGTGTGGCCATTTTTCTTTTAGCTTAAAGCTCAGTGCAAAAACGACCAAGAATAAATGATCGCTAATACAAAAACATTTTCCATGGTACAAACATTAAAAAAAGATAAATAGCAACAATAAACAAATGAATAGTTAGCGAAATATAATCTCAAAATGTTTGAGTATGTCCAAATGCTTACAGACTGGCTGGATTTTCTCCCTAGGGAGTTGTTCATATTTAATTTTATTTCAACAGAGAGGGAAAACTTTTTTGAGAAGGGAATATGGAAGTCTAGGCATTTACAGGGTTTATGACCTGTCATTGGCCGGTTTAAGTGGCCAATTTACACACTGTGTAACATTCACCATTCTGCCCATGTTTGAACATCCACATCTCCTCAACTCTTCCATCTGTTGACTTTTGTGAAGTAAAAGAGCTGAAACCTTTATCAGAAGGGTGAGAATTTCACCCACGTGATAAAGGTTTCACGCAATTGGGCATCAATCGGCGGTCGTTACATAGAATTTTGGTACAAGACTTGAAGATGTTCCCTTACAAAATTCAAACGATGCATCAGCTGCTAGCTGTTGACCGACAAGCGCGTGTAACCTACGCTCCAGCCATCCTAAATCTTGACAACGGCGAAGACAATTTTTTGTCGAAAATTATCATGACCAACGAGGCCAATTCCCATTACTGTGGATATGTGAACAAGCAGATTTATCACTTTTAGGGCACTAAAAATCTGCTTATAGCCCACAAAGAGCCACTATATAATTCACCACTGTGATAAGGCTTCCTGGCCTGTTGTGGTGCAAAAAAAAATGTATACCTCTTTAAAGTTACTGCATGACGTAGTGTTTACGCTGGGGGCGTCATCAGACCTATTTTTTTCGAAAATGCCGTGGGCCAAACGAGTACTGTGGACAGCGAACGCTTCAAGGCCATGCTTAACGACTTTTTTCTTCTTTAATTGGATGAGTTGGGATTGGAAAATATGCTATTCTAACAAGATGGAGTAACGGTGCATACTGCACGAGCCACAACCAATATTCTGAAGGCTGCTTTTCCGAGTAGCCTAATCAATCGTTTTGGTAATTTGAACTGGCCGGCAAGATCGCCCGATTTAACCGTTCCAGTCTTTTTTGTAGGGTTTCTTGAAGTCACGAGTCTAAATCAACAAACTTCACACTCTTGATGCTCTCAAAGAGAACGTCACCCAATGAGAACCCATAGCAGGAAGTTCTGGAAAAGGTGATGGAAAATGCCATAAATCGGGACCACGTGGTTATCAATTGTGGCGGCGGCCACTTGGCTGATATAATTTTCTTGGCTTAATGGAAAAAAATTAATACATCAAATAAACACAATTCGAAAACAGAACCAAATATTTTCATTCAGAAAAAAAACACAGCTAAAAAATATCAGGTGACAACGTTTGCGCCACATTGTACATGTAAATTTCTTGGTACTTTTGTATTTTGCAAAGTTTCTTGGTATCCTAAAAATTATTCTTCGATACACTCAAATGAATCTCCTACCAACATGTCTATAAATATTTTTAAACATAATTGCGCAGTCTGGAGAACAATGTTATATGTAAAAACAACCATGAGGGAATATCATATGAGTAACAATCATGAGATAATAAAAATACTGTGGTAGATAAACTTTATGTTGAAAATTAATTTTCCAATAATGTTTTTCTTCAAGCGTTGAACATACGGAGTCAACTTACTGGGAATATAAAGAAGCCAAATTATAATTTTTAAAATGAATTCCAAAGACGCCTTCCCTTTTTCATTGTTCGTGAAAACCAAACACAAAGCTTGTATACATTAGGTACTATGAATTATTTAAGAGGACCGAAACTTCGTTGAGAAAGACTTTAGTATTCAGAGGTTGCTATTATTCATAAATTAAGAATGAGGACTATGCAATTAAAACAATAGTTGACAAAGTATTGATTTCCACAAGTAAAATTATCGTTTTACAACAGAGATAGAGAACTTTTCACTTCTACCATACATATTTTGATACGAGCATTAATCATTAATTATACACAGAAATCGCACTTTGCACTAAGAATACTGTCACATTATCAAAATTCTGATATGATGAAATTTTTTATTGCAATTCTTAAAAACATGCCCAATTATATTGTACATATTTTCACCTAAAAACAGAAATAAACACTTCTTCCTAAATAACCCCTCTGATTGTACTAAAACGACATTCAAATATATGTAGATCAAAAAACGTAGTACTTTATATAATTGGTAAACATATTATTTATATTTTTATGTATTTCATTACTTTATATTTGTTTTTTCATATTTATTTATTATTTATGTTTAAGTAACATGTATTCTTGGCACATACAGGGTGAGCCTTAACTGTGTTCGGGTTTTTTTCGTTAATTTTTTTGTTAATATGTAGGGCAGGCGCGGTGCGAAGGGTAGCGTTAGATGCGCTATTTCGTGGAATTTTTAGTTGCCATGGAGCCATTTACGGGAAAGCAGCGCACGTTTTGTGTTCGCTCATATTACGTGAACAATTATTCCGTGACGATTTTGAGACGAATGTATCGGGTTCACTTCGGTTTACGAGACATTAGTCAAGCAGCAAGCGCAAAATCTCTTCGGGAATTGATCAAAATGTTTAAGACAACCGGCTCAACAGTAAGAATAATGAATGAAGGCCACCCGAAGTCGGCGAGGATACCAGAAGTCATTCAGCGTGTTAGTGAATCAGTAAGGGAAAAACCGCAACAATCAACTTGCGAGAAATAAATTTATATATAAATAACTCCCCACCGAGGAAATCCTGCCAGTCTGCAAGCATTTGGACATACTCAAACATTTTTGAATAATGAACATGCTTAAGTTATCGCAGTCATAAGTCAACGCGTGTGTAATCTCTAAGTCATCGCTCGTGTCAGTTTGTTTTTTGTTTTCCTCGTAAATAAATTCAGGTCACTGGCAAAAAATCGGCGTTTATTATGAAAAATAATACGGTATATTGCATTTGCAAAATAGTAAGGAGTATCTAATACGAAAAAATGCTAATTAAATTGCAATTATTATGGCGACTGCTTTTCTTTACATTTGACTTGCCAACCGCCGGCTAAATGCAATAAATATCTTGATAAATAATAAATAAATGAAACTAGCAGTTTTGGAATATTTTATATATTTACACCGGTGAAATTCAAATATGTGATTACGCAGCATGATTATACGTCGCCAAACGTTAATATTTTGACATTAATTATTAGGTGTTTACAGACGTTCCATTGTGATCGCAAATACGATAAACAACCATGGCGAGTTATTGTTATCACGTCAATTATTAACACGTCAATAGTTATTTGCGATTGAGCTACTGGCATGTTTTTCTTGCAGTTCAGTTGTACATAATATTTTCTTTTTCACAACTGTACAATCAAGCGTAAAAATGTTATCCTTTTCAGAGATCTGGCTGCTCGCAATGTGCTGGTGGACGCCAAAGGAGCACTGAAGGTTTCCGACTTGGGGCTCTCTCGCCCCGGGGTCTACGCCCCCAGCCAGCGAGCCCGCCGCGTGCCTCTGCGCTGGCTCGCCCTCGAGTCCTTGCTTCATTCTAATTACTCCAACAAGAGTGACGTGTGGTCGTATGCCGTTCTCCTGTGGGAAATAGGAACTTTGGGTAAGGATTCTGAACAATGAAGGATTCTTTTTTTTCAGCTTTTTACTTTTTGGTTAAAAAAATATCTCTTTTATGGCTCAAAGAGTGTTCAATTTTCTGGATGAATATATTAAGTTCTTCAAAACGAAAGCCATTTTTAAGAGAAATGTTAAAAAAATAATATTTTGTCTAAGGAAGAGACTATTGCATGAGACTGCTAAACGCACCATGTCTCGACATTACAAAGATTTAATTATAATATTATATATTTATTTATTTATTCATTTATATACGTAAGTTTATTGTACATTATTTGAGACGTAAGTCCTAACTCCATGGGACTAAAAGTCATGTGTTGAGATGGGACTAGCAATTAGTTGATACAGACACACGAGTATATCATCACAAATATAGGATCAGAAACATAAAAAATAATAAAATAAAAAAAACATTTATATGACACATCAATATGGAAAATCATCAAGGAGTTTCCTACTCAAATCCCTCCCACTAAGGAAAATCCAGTCCTTAACTCCTATCTTGAAAATAGTTTTTGTCCTTGACAGTTTAATACGTTCTTCCAAAATAATGAACGCTCTCGGTGCGATAAATGAGAGATGTCTCTGAGCAAAAGTTGTACGGGTTTTGGGTATGACATAATTCATGCTCTGGAAAAACCTCGTACGGACATTTTGTTGAGACCTCTCCTTTTTGTTCGACCAGAAGTGTGTAAGTGCTTCTTTTAGGTACAGCTATCTCATATCCAGCACCTTCATGTATTGGAACAACTCTTCTGATAAGTTCGTTGGAGGGCGCCGGAATAAAAATGATTTCTTTAAAATCATAAGATGTTTTAAATGGATGCCGCACAATCCCACCAGCCAGCTGTCCCATAGGTTGCACTAGATTGAAACAGAGCAAAGTACACACTTCTGAGAGTGCCAATATCCAGAATGTCTCCAGAGAGCAGAAAATATGACTCAGCTTTCATAACATAGAAGTCGTTGACTGGACCCCAGCCTCCCATCGCAGATTCATATTAATGATAAGACCAAGATATTTATAAAATCTATCCTTTTCAAAAGTTGGAATGCGTTATCAGAGTAAATTTCCAATTTAAGCTCACTGCTTGGTATTTTACTATTATTTATATTTTATTTTATTAATAGTGATGTCCGGGTGGTTTTTAAAATTCATTTTTTGTTGTTATCATAAATAATATGTAGGTATGCTTCCACTATGTTGTATTCCAACTCCTACCTCAGTACAAGCCTTTTGGTTTCACGGAGTTAGGGATATGTTATTATTTTTTGTAGTACATACTTCCTATATACGATATCGTCGGCTAACGTCGGGTGACCCGTTTAGGCAAAAGTCACCTACTCAAAAAACATCATTATGAGAAATCGCCATTCGAAAGTTTGGAGAACTGGGAAATATTAGTAATCGCGCAACTCGTCAGAAAATGACTGGTTCGCGGATTTGCGTTAACATTGTATTCTTTGCCACTGAACCACTCTAATGCAATTATCTACCTTGTACTGGAATTCTTGGCACCTTACTGCTCGAACTTCTCTCGCTGCAGGCAGGATCAGATCCTGTCGTCAGGATAGGCACTTGTCGTGGTTTTTTGATTATTCATATGGGATAAATCGACACAATGACTAATTGATCGCTTAACAAATTGTTTGCTATCGCGCTGGGAATATGAAAACACGTGTTCACTCGGAGACAGTTTTATTGTTATTAGGGATAGAGAGAAAAATATGGTACTCACAGTCAAATAATTGCAACATCTAAACCAGGGTTCAGTAGGTAGCAAATAAAGTTACGCCGCAACCTAGTGTAATGTGCTACACACAAACACATATTGTAAATGTGGCGAAACCAATCCGAGTTTTGTATTTTTGAAGTTTTCTGAATACAACATAATTCGTTCTTGTCTTTTTTTTAAATTATATTTGTAACTTTTTCTTTGTGATACATTTTCATATATCTGGTAGAATTTAAATGTGGCAAGGTGGCTGAAATTTGTTTTAGTGACTTTTGCTTGTTTATAATCTGGCAATGCAGCCCAAAAGAATTAGTGATATGAAGGAAATATTAATTTTATGGAAAAAAATATATTTAACGTAACTAAATATTTGTACATGTTTATTGTTTTATCTTTTATTAAATAAATACCTAAACACATACTTAAAATTGTTTTTGAGATGAAAATCATCAGTCTTAAAAAATTATAAAAATTTGTTTAAAATGCATGTAAACTGCCATAAATCATATTTGCCTTTAGTGATATATGCTCGGAATGTTGAGTTTTTATTTATTTATTTATATATACACACGATGAGCATTTTTAAGAACATATTGAAATATAGAAAATTATTATAAAGAAAAGAAGAAAGACACAATGGTAAATATATATGTAGTAGACTTGGTGGGAGTGGAAACGGGAGAGAGGTGTTTATAATTGAATTTGATTCAGTGATCGTATGAAAGAAGACAACTTGTTATCAAAAAAATCAAGACTGGTATGTTTGTTGGCAGACCTAAGAATTTTGGGCATAGGGGAATGAAAACCATAGTTAGTTCTTAGGTTATCGGTTTGAAAGAGGCAGTTTTGTCTGAGGTTTCGAGTTGAGATATTTAATTTTATCGAGCTCTGTAGTTCAAGCGCATCAAAGAGTGAGTTGAGAATTTTAAATAGGACTAGAAGGTCGGATAAATTTCGATGGTCTTAAAGAGAAGATATATTTAAGCTAGTATCTGACTCATTATACGTATATTGGTCTCTGGATAAGCCCAACTTTAAAATCGATGTTGAACTGATTCAATATTTTTGATGTGAACATCATAATATGGAGACCAGATAACAGAGGAATACTCTACTAGAGTTTATTGAAACCCACTACACTGTTACTAACAACTAATAATTTTGATTTACGCAACTTTTTTCTAACTTCAAAGTTACTTACCTTGGTGACTTATGCCTCTTAAAGAATATAATTAAAAAAGTAAATAATGCTTTGAATGGAATATTCAACTCAAAACTGACATTTTCAGGGTAGGTGTTTTTTTCTGAACTACGAAGATTTGTGTAAATAAATCGAATTTAAAAAAAAAATGTTTTCATGTTTTATCGTACACATTTTTCATTTTCTGGCTTTTTTCTTCCTTAGCCTCACCTTCCTCGTTCATTTTTTTATCTTTGATTTCTTATTTTTTATCATCTTTATATTATTTTTACTATTCTCTAGAATTCTCACTATCAATCAACAAAATTAGTTGATCAGTTAGTAAAATAACGTGATCACGGCCGCTAGATAACGGCACCGCTCTCTCTAAGTTGTTGACATCACTTTGTATGTGATAAAAAAGGTAAATAATAAAGCAACTCCCATATATTTATATATTTTTTCAAGTTGTAGACATATCTAGTCACCGTTAAGACGGCAGGTGCAACGGAAATCATGTGATTTTTCTCAATTACGAAGTTCAGCCCTACGGAAAATTGGGTATGAAAAATGTTATCTTACGCGCGATAAAAATTAAATCATTTAACTGTACGACAAAGTTTCTTGAAAACGTATAAAAAAAAAAAAATTAATAACGAACTACTTTGAACGACGTCTCTAGTTCTTATAAATTAACCAATAATAAGAGAGTTGTGATGAATTTCCAGTTTACGGTAAGTCAACTGACAAATCAGTAGAACTGACCGATTAGAAGGGGAAGAGAACTTGAGACGTCACACGCGGAGTAAATTAGAAACTCAAAAAGACAAAATCTAAAAAAAAACATAGCGCGGATAATGCATTACATTTTTTTTTAATCGGCCTCGTTTTATAGTATACTAGCGGACCCGACAGACGCCCTCACCTAGGTACTTAATTATGGTTGAATTCCAAAATATAAAATAATTATTTTTTTCAAATATGTCATTCTTTTTTCAAACGTCAAACTCCGGTCTTGTTACCAACAGAGGGGTGTACTTATGTAGGAATACGATTTTTTTAAATGTATTAAATTCAATATTATTTTAGTTATACCAAAAACCCAGTTAAAAGAAATAAATGGGTAGACATTATACGGAATTTAAGGAAAGAATCAGATTGAGATCCACAAAAAACAAATGCTGTTTGTAAACATTCAAAAACCAACTTTTTAAAACACAAAAAACAACATCTTTCCATTTTTTGCAAATGCATTCTCCTCGCATGCAACCCTGGTAGATCGACGAATAAAACAATTATGGTCCTTACTTCTTTTTTACATATTCGATTACAGATTTTAATATCTACGAACACGCACAGCGCAAAGATCTATATTTCTCTGAAAACCGCACGTAAATCGGTTAAACCGTTTAGGAGGAGTTCAGTGACATCACACGTACAGAGGAATTATATATATAAATATTAACAATTGAAAAAAATATATAATGAATTTTCTCTTTATTCCAATATTTGAGTTTGTCCAAATGTTCGTAGACAAAAGACTGGATTTCACCCCCTCGGGAGTCATTAAGATTAACAAATTACAACAGGGATGGAGAATACCTTAAATAAGGGAATATGGAAGTCTAGATATTTACAGGGCTTATGACCTGTCATTGGCTGGTTTAAGTGGTCACTTTACACTCTGTGTATCACCATTTTGCCTGTTTGAACATCCATATTTCTTTAATTCTTCCATTTGTTGATTTTAGTGAAGTTAAAGAGCTGTTCAAACGGTGTGTAAAGTGGCCACTTAAACCAGCCAATGACAGGTCATAAGCCCTGTAAATGCCTTGACTTCCATATTCCCTTATTTAAGGTATTCTCCATTCCTGTTGTAATTTGTTTCTCTTTATTCGATGTTAATAAATTTCATCTCTTTTTCAGGAGGGTTTCCATACCCCAACCTCGGAGACCACCAAATCCTCCAATATCTAATGGACAACAAGCGCCTCGATAAGCCAGAAGTCATATCTCAAGATCTTTACTCCACCATGCTGAAATGTTGGAACGAAGATCCAAACCTTCGTCCCTCCTTCTCAGAACTGGTGAACATCCTCGATGAGAAATCGGAACGGAACGCCTACGTGGACATCAGCAACCTTCAGTCTTCCTACGTGTTTCCACCTACTGAAGAAGCATCCAATTTGAAAATGAAAGCTGACGATGAATCCAGGTCATTGCTGAAAGGAAATACAGTTGTTTGATGGAGGGACGTTGGATTTTAGAATGCAAAAAATACCAGTGCAGAATTATTAATTAGTATTACAATATATTCCCTTCACTCTATATTAAAGTATAATATTTATATTTATTACATTAATTTATAATGATCACTTTTCTGCTTCAGACGACTGTCCAGTTAAACTGTAAAACACGATACTTAAAGACACCTTTTAACTCTTAACTGGAGTCGTCGTGGTAAAAAATTACGTTACTGACGTCCGCGCCCCGTTGGACCCACCTTTTTAAAAAATATACATTTTTAATATGTCTAAGGTTTGATTTCAATTTTGATTGTTGTTTATAATTACGTGGTTTATATTTTGTTAATTTTTAAATAAATAATCTTTAAATTACAAAAATATATACTTTAATCAGTCGTAAACAACAATATTGAAAACATGTAAAAACAGTGTTTAGTAATTTTACCGATGAAACTTATTACAATTTTTTTTCTCAAATTGATCACATATTCCTACAAATGAAAGAATGTTTTCAAGAATAAAAAACAATTAAAAAACATAAACAGCATAGAAATAACAATGGGTAAAATACACGTTTTTTTACTATTAAAGAAGAAAATTGTATCCTTTGAAAGTGCATGTGTTGGAAACTGGATTTTTACACTCAAAACAAAAATTAATTGTCTTTGCACGCTTGCTAGAAAAACACGAAACATATTTTCCTATTATTGAGCTCGAGGACTTGTTGCCGCTCAGATGTAGGATAATTATCATTGAGTTCTTCGCGAAGCCACTGTTCTATTTTGTCTTCTTGGTCTGCAGTACGAGCCCTGGTACCGCCGGCAACTTGCTTCTCCATGATGAATATATCACAAAACAAAAACTTACGTAAATGGCGTCTTACCCCCGCTGGACCCACTCACTTGTTTAAAATGCTATTTTCACTGGCCTGATCGACACGTCCTCTCACTAGCACATTAGCACCTCAACCAAAGGAAGGTACTGAGAAGAGGGGGTCATTTCCGCAAATAAGCGAGATATTAGTGGAATAAACAAAAATCAACATGGGTCCAAAGGGGTCAGGACGCTAGTTAAGAGTTAAAATAAATTATTTTAGTCGACCTTCTCGGAAATCGAATGGAATTTCATGCTTGATATTCAAACGAGACCATTTTACCATGACGCGGACTTTAAAAAAGTTATTTTCTTCCTCTTCGTGCTTTTCCTCATTCGTACAAAATTATGCATATGGTGAGACAAATTGTGTACCTTTGGACAATCGACACATCTCTGGCAACATAATGGATAAAAATTCTCCAAAAATATATTTGTGTTACATTTTTGTAAGCTGGCAACACATTCCTGTTGAGCTTGTCATTACTAAAAAAACGTGTTTGTGATTTGAATTTATTTGCAACAAAAAGTAAATTTTCATGCTGTACATTCTATTTTTTACCACATTATAAAGTCAGATTAGTTTAAGAGTGAGTTTGTTACAGTCCTAATCTCAAATTCAAAAGACTGTTGAAATTAAAATTCTAGATTTTTAATGTACCTTTAGTAGAAGTTAGAGATAGTTTTCTGTCACAATTGCAATACCATTTCAGTGGAATCCAATTCGATTCAAAATAATTTTATGAATTACACATACGTCCAAAACAAAAAAAAATATATTTTACTTACTTATTATAAGGCGCAAGTGTCTTTTACAATATAATGAGTTAGTTGGATGTACAAAAAGTAAAAAACAATATTAAAACATGGGTATAAATAGAAAATGAAAAATAAGAAGAAAAACATAAATATACATGTATGTATGTCAGCATACAAAAAATATAAAAGTCGGTATGTTCTGAATATAAAATGAGAACACCAGATCATTAGAATAAGTAGCTTTTGCAAATAATTTGTCAATCGTTACTATAGAATATTTATAAAGGAATGATTTAAATTCAGAGACTCGAGTTTAAAATGTCGATATGAGAGGTACATTTGTTTCCTAGTCTGTATATACGCGGTATAGATGAGTGACAAAGATATGTAATTAACTGTCGTATTTTTACTTTTTTATGTACCTACTTACTAAAGACAAAAATATATTTGTGTTCTTTCATGACAACGTACGATTTTTAATATTATGAGACCTTTTTTTAATAAACTAATGATTTTTTAAACACGTACGTTTTGTGAAAATCGCTTCAAAACAAAATGGGTGCCATCACTAGTATTTTAAAAATTATTGAGCTATGGGTAATAAATAACCTATCTCTGTCTTCTTCTTTCTGTTCCTTTCCACATTCGCACCTAGTGGAGCATGTGGACTTCACCAGTTGTCTCCAGGAGACCCTCTCGCCTCCTCCCACGTCGATCCAGCGCTCCTTAGTTCCACCGAATAAAGTCGAAAGCTCATCATCGACGGCTTTCCAGGACGGCGTGAGCCCGCAGGTTTACAGAATAGGCAACTTGGGTTTAGGTTCTCCTCAAAACCCTCGTTATAGGGGTCTGCTGCGTCCGTTCTCGGACTTCAATGTTAGTTATAAATTTGAACCACCTTATACCTAATATTCTCCTTAAGCACTTACTCTCAAAACTCAGAAGTTTAGTGTTCTGAGCTTTGGTCAGATGAATCTTGTGATGTGAATCTTATCACACCCATATAGGAGTACTGCCTGATGGCAAGAGTTGAATCGGCATTTCGTTTTGATCTAGTATACCGCATCATATTAAAAGTTGCTTCAGCAATTCTTAGGCGAGTTGCGAGCTCTTTGTGCATGCTTTCATCCTCAGTTATGTGAATTCCCAAGTATTTAAAGCTGTCAACTTCCTCGATCCTCTGTCCATTATTATAGAGAGTTTGATTAGAATCAGGATAGGATTTGTTGCACATATCTTTGTAGTACTTGAAACGAGAAAAAAAAGTGTCCAAAGGTACACCATTTGCCCCTACTAAAGCGTAAGATGTATAATATTTCGCTTCGAGAATAAAAACTATGACGCATTCAAAATCAATATTTCATGACTAAGCTTTCCAAAAAATCTTTAAATGTTTCTATCCTTTGGTGCATAAGGCACCGATGAACACTAGTTGCATAATTGAAATCGTTACTTTCTTGAATATACAATGGTAATTTTATTTAGCTGTCTACAATGACGAATGCATAAGCCGCTGGCTGTTCAGAGTAAGTAACAAAAATGTAACTTTAAATAAATAGTTTTTATACCCAGTCAGGAACTGAACCCTGGACTTACATGGTAGCCTAATATACTTGCCACTACACCACGAAGTGAACAAGCCGGATTTATTAATTATCGTGTGCTAAACTGTCAATTACCTTAAGAATGTTTACATGTATTGTAGATGTAGATATGGTTATACAAAAGTCTTAATGGCGTACACAAGTATGCCTGTACAGATAATTATTTTTATAATAATGTGTATTCTATGTTTGTATGTAGGTATGTAATACATTGACATAATAAAACAAAATATTCTGAGTATTCTGTAAATACTAGAGGTATTTTTTTACACATAAAAACTTAATTAATTTTAAATCAACGAATATATTGATAAAGTATCGGGATTGATCAACTCAACTATTGACAGCTGAAAATTACTACAAGACTCTAACTATCTTATTTTATTAATAAATTTATAATTAATGAATCGAATTAGCGTACTTATAAATAAGAAAATACTCAAATTAAATATGTCAGGTAAATGTCGGAATAATTGTGAACGAATTGTAGATTAACAATATTTTGACTTTGTCCAAATTTTTGTAGACAAGGACTGGATTCAACTCCCTGGGGAGCTGTTTATATTAACATACTACAACAGAGATGAAGAACATTTAAGAGAAGGTAATATAGAAGTCTAGGCATCTACAGGGCTTATGATCTGTCAATGGCTGGTTTAAGTGGCCACTTTACACACTGTGTAACATTCACCATTCTGCCTATATTTGAACATCTATATTCCTTCAATTCTTTCATCTGTTGATGTTTGTGAAGTTAAAGAGCTGAAACCTTTATTTATGCGGGTGAGATTCATCTAATTGAATTATTTCACCTACATACTAGGCAACGCCTGAAAATATCATTTTTTCAATTTCTATACTTCTTCATGGACCAGGTAATTGTTTCAGCTCTTTAACTTCACAAACATCAACAGATGAAAGAATTGAAGGAATATAGATGTTCAAATATAGGCAGAATGGTGAATGTTACACAGTGTGTAAAGTGGCCACTTAAACCAGCCATTGACAGATTATAAGCCCTGTAGATGCCTAGACTTCTATATTACCTTCTCTTAAATGTTATTCATCTCTGTTGTAGAATTGTAGATTGTTATTATTGATAATTAACATGCAGATTTTTTTTAACGAAAACTATAAATTATTATATAGTTGAAGATGTATTATGCACGAGGAATTATAACGACAAATATCTTTAAATCATATCAACAATGATTTGATGTAACTGATGCACCGATTTTCTACCAAATTCCATTATTTTTTTTGTTTAATTATATTAAACTGCATCCATTATCTTTCACAAATCTCATCTGCAAAGTACAGTCAATTTACTTCCCTGAATTAATTATCAAAAGAAAAGAAATATGTATAAGTACTTATTACTGTATGTTCCATTTAACAAATTTTAATTTTTGTCATGTGATCTTGACAATTACTTATGTAAGCGTTAAATTAAATTACATGTTTTAGTTTTTAATTACTATTAAAGCTCTGCGTGTCTGTGATAAATCGTAAAGAAAATGACTTTTCGTAAACGTAAAAAAAGAATTATCGAAATAAATTTCCATGAAATTGGTGTTAACATTTTCAATGTATGTAGCGTTACTTTTAGATTATTGTAAATCATACCTACCTTATAATATTCCTTGTGTTAGTTTCCCAATATATACCTTATTTACTTACATATATACTACTGCAAAAAACTATTTATGTGATGCCTTGTCTCTATAATTGTTATTTTAACACAATAAGTAAATTAATGCTTCAATGCGCTGTTATTTTATCGCTAATTATTTAAGAATAAGGCTTAATGTGTGAAGCAAAAATAATATTATTTCAATAATACTGATATTTTTTGTAGATTTTAAATAATTAAACTTTGTAGTTGATGATTTTAATTTTGAAAAAGCGGTAAAAATCCTCGGTTGAGTTTTATTTGACCAAAGAATGCTTTCGCCTAAGTAAGTCAATTATTTTATTTATTTTCCCATTAACTGAGGAACTATTTCCTGTATAACTTCTCGATGCTTGGCAATCGCGATGGGAATCTTCCCCTTCAGGGAGGGTTACTTTTTGTTTCCTTCAATCCGTCAGCGCTTAGAATCTTCTTGGGTTATCCCCGATCACTGAACTGTGCAATTTTCATCAGGCCATGGTAAATTTAATAAAAAAATATTTGTTTTTAATATTGTTGACTCCCCTTCGTGCTGCTGCGGATATCCTAACCAATCTTTTGAACACATCCTGTGGTCTCGTCCCTTTCTCCTTCTCTGCGATTACCGAATGGAGCTTCTCGCTACTATCCATGGCCCTGTTATAGGTCCTGTCGTATATACAGATTTGGTGGCTTCCAAAAATAATTTCGAGGCTTTTAAAAAGTTTTTATATCATTTCGGCGAATTGATCATGTCCAATCAATTTATTCCCAGTCAGTGAAGAATTCACTTCCCTCTTTTCTCAATCCAATGAAGTACATATTATGTACTTCTGGATTACTTTATTTCAGCATTAATATGCTAAGGCTACCAGATTTCAGAGAGCTCCTTCGGGCAGCTTTTTTTGTTTGACAACGAGCAAATTTTTCGTGTATGTGGGCACCGCCAAGTAGACTTATGTCCTCAGATGCGGTGTGCGGTATATGGTGGGCAAGCTGTATAACATTATTATCGAAAGTCAAATATAATGGTAAGCTGTGCATAATTACTTACTTGGACGATTCGCCCCTGTCGTGCAGAGACTTAACCGCAGCCAATTCACATTTTGTCGTTTTTAAATTATTTATTGATTCGTAATCAGCTTTTAATTAGCTGTAAGTGTATCCATTTTTTTTTGCTATTACATGATTATTGATAAATACCTACTCATGCAGTAACCTCAAGGTTTTAGCCCGTAAATAATTCAAATGCTAACTAATGTTGAAAAAACTTTTAAGAAAAAAATAATTAAATGGCTAATATGTAACAAGGCTTTATAGTGATTATTATTTTATGTTAACAGTCATCTATTTAAATTTTTGTAAATAAAATTTGTGTAAAACATACGTATCCTTTTAGTTCTCAATAATGATTATATTACTTTTTAAATTTATATATTTTCTCTAACGTTTTTCTTTGTAAAGGAAAAATAAGAAACCTGCTGACAAGCCGGTTTCGCGGTTTAGTGGGTTTCATTATTTTTCCTTTTATATTTTCTGTACATGTTTACCTTCTTAAATAAAAATAAATACAAAAAAAAAATCTGAATTCGAAAAATATTTTTAGCTTGATGAATATTTTTATTTGTAATAATAAAAGCCACGTGCTTTTTTTATTTATTTTATTACGTTATAATTTGATAAAAGAACTATGTTAAATAAAATGTATTTTAAAATATTTAAAAAAATCAAATAAACTAAATTATTCAAATTTAAATCGCAGCTGACAAAACAGTGTTTTTAGTATATCCGAACCCGAAAGAAGTCTTTCTTTCTTTTTTTTAAACGAGTGCTTAAAAAACCAGTATTTTGAGAGAATTTTAAACACTTTTTTAAGATACATTATCTTCAAGATGGTTATCTAGTGAAAACTTATTAAACATTAAATTTAGTAAATTGAAAGCGGTGAACAGCTTTTGATCTAACAGGTACTTAGTAAAATATAATTTAAAAACAGTTTTTTATGCCCTAGGGACGCGATTACAAACGCTATCATACCGATGAAATGCGTATGCACCGACATATCGAGACGGAATAAAGTAAAATCGATATTTGTTTTTGAAAATGTGTATATTTGTATGAAAATTTAAAGTATCTTCATCGGTACCCTTTAATTAAACGTGTTCAGAAAAATGTATTTATATTATGTTTTTCATGCAGAAAACTTAACTTTACTTTGTAGATAAAATTGAAGATAAATCTTCAAATCTGCTTTACAAAATGATGACTTTAAAACCTAGTTACAAACTAAGTAATTAAAAAAATTGTATTGTTATGAAATTAATAGAAAATTATATTTGTACTGTGAGAATTGACACTGAATGTTTACTTAATATTAATTAATTCATTTATGATATAAAGCGTATTATTTTTAAATGTCGACATCCAATTTTGTACATAATATTAATTTATTACAAAATAAATATTCTTCCCTGCAACAGCGTTTTTATTTATTTACTCAATTTTTTTTGTATTAAATAAAAGTATTTTATAGGCAATATTCAGAACTTTTCCATCTGCTGACTTTTGAGAAATAAACGAGCTGAAACATTTATGGATGTAGGTGAGATTCATCCGGCTGAATTATTTTACCTACTAGGCAATGCTTACAAATACTTGAAAATTTATACGCATTTTTATGGCAGTTAGTTTCAATCAACAATATTTTGAGTATGTCCAAATGTACCATACTTATAAAAACCCCTCGGGAGTAAATGTGAATTAAATAAATGTATAAAAAAAAGGTTTCCATTATGTATTTTTTATTCAAAAAATCTATTTTAAAACATCTTTCAATTTACTGTAAAAATTAGGTACACGTACATTTATTTTATATCATTAGTATTCTTTATAATATGAATAATTTTTTAACAAAAATGTGGGAATGATAAAAAATAATATTTATTTCGTATTATAAATTAATATTACACTGTATTTGAAATTTCTCTGGGAAATCATACCACCATAGAATATTTAAATGATTTATTGTAATGAAAGTGAAAAAAAATACAATTCATAACTACTAGCGACATCTCTATTCACGTAGATACACCATAAAGAATTATTGTTTGGACCAATGCTTTCTCATGTTCAATAGAATAAACAAAGTTATCTTTTTATGTCAATAGATGTCTATACTAGTACTAAAAAACAGTTTAATAAAAAAAAAAAATACCCACATTCAATTGGATTTTTGGTGGTGTTTTAATCCAATATGTTTAAAACTCGTCAAATTCAAGATGAAAATTGTAAGTAAATTGAAAATATTTAAATATCTATGCGAAGACAGAGTGATACGGCGTTTTATTCGGCGCCTACCCTACGGGAAATTACATAATAGTTTGATTGAGTGTTTAAAATATTTCATTGCTGCTGAGTCCGCTCTTAATGCAACGCGACGCGAAGAAGGTCGGGGGTGCTATTCTGAATCTTCTCGCGGGGGTAGATAATATTTCTACTTGAGGATTTGTATTTTTGCATGCAAATACACATTGCTGTGTAAATGGCCACACTGATGATTAAACGTAAAATTACTTAAAATAAACAGTCATTTAATGGTTACACATTATATTAGACTATTTAAAAAACGGATAAGTGATGAACTGATCATTTTACCTTCATGTAGGTAGCAGGTGACCGCACTTTTCTGCATTTGGTTTACCAATACAGCGCCCTATACCACAAAGTGTTTATGAAGCAAGGTGTAGTCGAATGCAAAAAATAAAAATTGTTCATTCAAAGATTCAAAATAACATCTTAGGTAGGAATTTCGGGAAACATTGGTTTAATTATACGCTAAAACAATACTCACTTATAGATTCAAAAACTACTCTTACTCAAATGAAAGACATAACCCCCACTATTATTCATCACATACAAATAATATAAACACCAGATCTTCAACACATAGACAACTTAAACATATACAAACTAATACCACTTTCGGACAAAGGGATTTTGAGTATTATTCAATTAAAATCTATAACCTACTTCCACTATCTATTAAAACAATTAGTAACGAGAAAATGTTTAAATAGACCATAAAAAAATGGATAGTGGAGCTAGGTTGAAGTAAAATGGATTGTCTCATTCGCTCATACCAATATTGAATCAACTGCTCCACAAGTGTATAGATTATGTTATGTTTTTGTTATTTTCATTGTCTGTTTTGTAACATAAATAATATAGATGTACATAAATACCTTGTTTTAAAAACTGTCTGAATATTTGTTAATTATCTTTGTTTTTTAAGTTAGTCTTCTTTGTTTATTCTCAAATGTAATTTCAAAAAAGTATATTGTTAAGTGTCCTCGGCACGGGAAACCCCAGTGAGGTCACATT
The DNA here is from genome assembly GCF_059751315.1 of Micrasema longulum. NCBI lineage: Eukaryota > Metazoa > Arthropoda > Insecta > Trichoptera > Brachycentridae > Micrasema > Micrasema longulum. The sequence goes on from NW_028278253.1 coordinate 49,002, forward strand.
ATTTTTATTATTAATTATAGTTTGTAAGCGAAAAATATGAATAAATAAATAAATGAATAAAATAAATAAGTTCACTAGTTTTTGTAAAAATGACAATTATTTTTTTTTATATATGTTTATCTTTTTCCATTTAATAAAATAGATTAAGTTGTTTTTTTAAAACAACCGTGTTATTAAGGGTTTTATAACCTAATTGCCTATCTATATTTTTATCCTGGCGTTATTAATAATTTATTTAAATGCGTTCAGTTACTATACTAATTAGAAGTTTAAACTGCATATAAAATGCAAGTACGCACCTGTCTTGTTGCATTCAGAGTACAAGGCCCAGTGCAGCTGTAGCTCCAGGCCGCATCCATTATTCAATAGTCCTGATAATGCCCCGTGGTAAAAAAAAACACAGGGACCGCCACAATATTATACCGTTTGATATAAACAATTTTCAAATCATTCTCCGACAGAAACAGGGTTGCCTAAAACAAATTTTAAAATCGTCAGATTTAATAAGAAGGGAGATGTACATCTGTTGACTTTTGTGAAGTGAAAGAGCTGAAACCTTTATCATGTGGGTGAGATTCATCCGGCTGAACCAAATCACCTACTAGGCAACGCCTGAAAACAATTTTTCAATTTTTATACTTCTTCTTTTACCAGGTAGTAATTCAACAATGTTTGATTATGTCCAAATGCTTGCAGACTGGCTGGATTTCCTCCCTAGGGAGTTGTTCATATTTAAATTCATTTCAACAGAGAGGTTTTTCAGAGAGATTTTTCCCTGGAAGAGTTGAGGAAATGTGGATGTTCAAACATGGGCAGAATGGTGAATGTTACACAGTGTGTAAAGTGGCCACTCAAACCAGCCAATGACAGGTCATAAGCCCTGTAAATGCCTAGACTTCCATATTCCCTTCTCAAAAAAAAAAAAAAAAAATTCCCTCTCTGTTGAAATGAATTTAAATAAAAAAAGTTCAATTAAATGATTTAATATTTATCTGTAATTATTAGTTTTGTTTGTGGCAACCCTGGAGATCACGATCGGGTTATTCATTTTGTAATGCGCTCGTATTTGTTATAGTAATGTGATGTAAAAATAAAAAAGGCTAAAAAATAAACAAACCCCGCTTGAAACAATATACAGAGTAGGTACCTAAAATACCACTACCATGTACCTTCCTCAATCATATCCTTGCAGGGGTCGAAAACTAATGGTCCAACTTAATGATAATTAATTCATTCATCAGGAATTGGAACCGCGAACCGATTTGGTTATAAAATAATTAAAGTAGAGTAGAGAAAAGGCATGAAATTTTTTAGGTAACGATGTTGGAAAAAATTCAAAATATATTTCTCAGATTCACAATCTTTTCACATAATTTTCCAGCTGAGCAGACTGAGTTTAACCTTTAACAAACCCTTTTGTTTTAATTAAGGCAAATAAAACCATTCGAATAAGAACACGCGTTGGCCATCTAATGCCATCATTGATGGCCAACGCGAGACCCCTTGGGCTCTCCGCGACCAATTTCACCAAGAAAGGCTGCGATTAACTTCAGCTTGTAGATTTTACAATATTTTCACGTTTCTGGCATTTATTGTATGGTTTTTGTCTTATGTAGGAGTATTGTCTCTGCGCTGAAGAAGTTGTAACCATTTGTCGAGACATCAGATCGCTATTCGAACTCCGAGTCTCATAATGATAAAGAACTGGTGGTTTTATTTATTTATTTAACTTTTCGTACATAATGTGATTTGTACATTGGCGGGCTTATTTCCAAATGGCAATTTCTCCAACCAAAGAATCAACCAACCAATAAAATAAAAGTTTCATTTTTATAATTCAAGTTACAGAATTCAATAGAAAAAAAATAAAAAGCTAAAGATATATAAAAATAGAAATAAACGTATTTTTTTATAAATAACCTTAAATCAAAACTATTACTCAATGGGAAAAAGGAAAAAAGAGGAAAGAGAAAAAAAGAAAGGACGAGAGATTAAGGAAGAGAAAGGAGAAGTTTCTTCAGACGTGATTTAAACAGAGATAATGTAGTAACATCTTTGATGGTGGAGAGGAGATGATTCCACAGTCAAGCCGCATGGACACTATATGAGTTAGAGAAGAAAAAGGAATAGTGGATGGGTATTAAGAGAGTGCCTTGGGAATTAGAACGAAGAGGTGAACCGTGATAAGCGTTGAAATTTTTCACGCAGGAATACAGGAGCGTTAGGATTATGAAGTACATTGAACAGAAGTGAGAGGGAGTGATAGTCTCTCCGCTGTCTAATTTTGAGCCATTACAGTTGCCTACAATAATCAGAAATGTGGTCATATTTCCCAAGACTAAAAATGTACCTTTTATCTCTGTTAGTACGAGTAACCATCACTGTCTTCAGTAATTAATGTTTCTGGCGGATATCAATAACTTTTAAATCATTTCTACGTTCATTACTACAACTGTCACCAAAACTATCTTGAAAGAGTCTTAAAAAAACTTAGAATCAGTCATGAATTTTTAAATTACGATTTTTTAATAAAAACATTAAATTTGTTAAAACTTAACGATAGAAGAAAAATTATAGAAGATTTAAATTTTTTCAAAATTAACAATCACAACAGAGATGAAGAACATTTAAAGAGGCAATATAGAAGTCTAGGCATCTACAGGGCTTATGACCTGTCATTGGCTGGTTTAAGTGGCCACTTTACACACTGTGTAACACTCACTATTTTGCCCATATTTGAACATCTATATTACTTCAATTCTTTCATCGGTTGATTTTGTGAAATTAAAGAGATGAAACCTTTATTTATGCAAGTGAGATTCATCTAATTGAATTATTTCACCTACATACTAGGCAACGCTTGAAATTGTTATATTAATTTACATCAGGTTTTTATAAACCTGGTATAAAATTAACTTGCTTTCAATGGTTGAGATCTACTGCGAGATGAAGAAAATGTTTCTATAATGAAGCCAAGTCTAGAGAGACGCTCGATGCTCAGATATTCTCAAAATGTTTATTGAAAATATTTGTTAATGCTTTAAACACGATTAAAATAAAATTCAATTTTAAAAAATTAAAGCGACGACTAAACAAATTAAAAACACTTACTATCTTGATAACAAGATCGGGTCTATTTTAGTGATTGTTTAAATCTCAAAAGGGTCGGGATAATACTCATCTTGCCTTGCAATCATTTCGCGGAACGATATCAATTTAAATCATTAACTTAGTGTTATTCATTACAAAATTAAAATTAATGTAAAAACACTTTCATTTTAACCACTTAATACTTTGTAATTTATAACTGACCGTTTTTTAATCTACAAAGGCTTCCTTATCAAATATCAGCACCTTCCACTCATCAGTCCATACTTCCACAAACGCAAAATACTACTTGACATTATTCCCTCCGTGTGAAATTAAATATTTTATTTTATTTTATTAGGGAAATTAACAGTTCTACATACATATTTATAGTAAACAAACAGATATAGTGTATAAAATCAGAACAAAGTACAAAGTATACAAAGTTAGTAAAGAAAATATATTACATAATAAATAAATACATATAAGTTTATGCATATAAAAATGTTATTTTCATGTACTCGTAAATATTTTTCAATAATCAAAGAATTTTATATATTTTTTAAGAACAGTAAGTTATTGTAAATTGGGCGGGATTAGGACAATAATGCTTGAAGAAAGGATAAGGAGGGGAAGGGAGATGTACATATTTATTATTATAATGTCTACTAAGTTACATAATGCATTTTTAGTGTTAATTTTCAATCTGACAGAGTGATGTTTGTGTAATCTATTTCTTTAAATTTCGTATTGTACACTGAAAAAGTCCTACGAAAAAAAAAGTATTTGTGGACATTGTTAAAAACATAAAATAGGGTGACTAAAATGACTGAATTGAACCTTGATAAGCTTTAGTAGCTTCGAAACCGGTCGGTAACTAGATAAATATTGACTGCCAAAAAACAAAGTATTTTAATCATGTTTTTTGTTCAACAATGTTTTGAGTATGTCCAAATGCTTGCAGACTGGCTGGATTTTCTCCCCAGAGAGTTGTTCATATTTAAATTTGTCAAGCGAAAACATTTTTGAGAAAGGAGTCTAGGCATTTACAGGGCTTATGACCTGTCATTGGCTGGTTCAAGTGGCCACTTTACATACTGTGTAACATTCACCATTCTGCCTAAAGTTGAACTTCCACATTTCCTCAACTCTTCCTCGATGAATTACCCAGTAAAAGAAAAAGTAAAAAAAAATGGAAAATTGTTTTCAGGCGTTGCTTAGTAGGTGAATTGGTTCAGCCGGATGAATCTCACCCACATGATAAAGGTTTCAGCTCTTTTACTTCACAAAAGTCAACAGATGGAAGAGTTGATGAAATGTAGAAGTTCAAACATAGGCAGAATGGTTAATGGTGCACAGTGTGTAAAGTGGCCACTTAAACCAGCCAATGACAGGTCTTAAGCTCTATAAATGCCTGTCATTGGCTGGTTTAAGTGGCCACTTTACAGACTGAGTAACATTCACCATTCTGCCTATGTTTGAACATCCACAGGTCTCATAAGCCCTGTAAATGCCTAGACTCCCATATTTCCTTCTCAAAAATGTTTTCCCTCTCTGTTGCGACAAATTAAAACATGTCTTTTGTTTTTTTTTTTCATGCTGATTTTAACACTTTGAGAGTCCTTGTTCAGTTCCGCGGTCGGAACCTTTTCGAAAAACAAACAGATGGTTATAAATCATAACGTTGACTGGATTTTAAAGGCCTGTCCTGTTTATACAAACACTTACGCATTCTTCCATACAACATACAACCATGACACACATACACAGAAACACTCACGGGAAAAACAAGTGTAGGTACAGTATAATAGGTAATAATCATTTACTTCAACATCATCATCAACCCTTTTCCAAGAGCACTGCATTGGTCAACCAATACAGCATAATAATCTGTTGCATGAAGGCCAAATGATCAGTCTAACGCTTCAGGTGCCAGACTAGGAGTAGGGACTATGAAATGTTTTTGTGTATCGTGGTCAAAATAGTTTTGTTTTCAAAGGAATAAAAAAATCCGAAAATCTCCCCAATGAACTAAAAACTTCTCGTTTTAAAACTAATACATGTATAAAACATTAGCAAGGCTTTTGACAAAATTAATCACAAAATCCTTCTTCATAAATTAAAATGTTATGGCTTTCACGGTACTCTACTACGTTGGATTGAATCTTATTTAAGGTATCGCCTCCAATCGGTTGCACCATTAAACATTATCAGTCTTCATTTAAACAATGCTATTCCGGTGTACCCCAAGGATCCCACTTGGGTCCATTATTGTTTATTCTTTATATCAATGATATGGGTAACGTCTTTAAATTTTCCGAATACAAAATATTTGTCGATGACACAAAAATATACAAGAAAGTTACTTCCCTACAAGATTGTCTTGATATGCAAGAAGATCTTGAACACTTCTCTACTTATTGTGTAAATAATCAGCTAATATTAAATCCGCTTAAATGCAAAACAATTACCTTTACGAGAATAAAAAATCCGATAGATTATTCGTATTCTCTATCGGGTACAATCTTGCACCGTGTCCAAGAAATACGAGATCTAGGTGTAGTTCTAGACACAAAAATGGCCTTTCAATCACATATTGATAACATTTTTGAAAAAGCATATAAAATGTTAAGTTTTATTATACGCGTATCTAAGCCCTTTAAAAATAATCTAACAATAAAAAATCTTTATTATAACTATGAAAGAACCCATCTTGAATTTGCGTCTATCATTTGGAATCCACAATACATTACTTATACTGACAGGCTGGAGAAAGTACAACACAAATTTTTAAAACATTTGAATTTCCGATGCTCTCTTATATTTCCAAATTATGGCTTATCTGCACGTTTTCACAAACTTATAAACCTTGAAAAAAGGAGAACATTAATAGACCTCACTTTTCTTTACAAAATTATTAACTCGCGATTTTTGTCGCGAAAGTAATGAAACCGGTCACTAGATATTTCAAATTTGTGGATTTAATTTATATAATAAATTATAATTCATATATTATTTTCGTATCACAAAAAATTTCATAGGATTCCTTTCACAAAAACTGAATAGTAAAAATCTTAGCATTATTATGGACACTTAAAATGGCAAGAACAGATTACTTAGGTTTTTTAAAAAAAAAAAAATTATACGGGAGTTGCATTATTTTTTACCTTGCTTATATACCAGGTTTATATTTCAAAACGAGAATTTTCCTGCCATTATATTACATCATTTTAGCTAAACTGTTGGAATCAGGAAGGCTAGTCTCTTTTTTGGAAAGTTACTTTTATAACGTTTTTATTTATTGAGAAAAATATAAGAAAATAGGCATTAATTTTACACATAAATAATAATTAATAACGTTTCTACCTCGTTAATAGACTGCAAACTCGTGTTTAGAGAGGGGGTTTGTTTTACATTCATTTCTACATATGATTTATTTGCTTATATATTATATTTTTTTACATTTCGTTTTTATTATCTAAAACGGGTTCCTAAGTTAGATATTATGTTTTAAAAGAAACACAGTTTTCCACTGCATGGCGTTCAAATGAGGGTGGGTCTCACGTGTTGTTTTAATTTTAGATTAAAATGTTTTAATAATCGCTGTTGATTTTAAGGTTTCTTTAAGATCATTTAAGTTTTTTTTTTCCAACATACGAATAATGATTGACAGCTGCAGTTGTATTGCATTCATGCACAATTTAGTAAAAATAAACACACTTTTTACAATTGCATTTTTTTACTGAAACAATAAAATATTAAAAAACCTTTAAAATCAATATTTGACTGAGAAGGAAAACATTTTTAAAGGGAGTATAAAAGTCTGGACGTTTACAGGGCTAATAACCTGTCGTTGGCTGATTTAAGTGACCGTATTACACACTGTGTACCATTCACTATTGCATTATTTATAAGCCCGATAAATCTTACCGAAGTCAACAAATGTTTTATCTGTTTCACCTCACAAAAGTTTACAGATGGACCAGTTGAGGAAATGTGGATGTTTTAGACATAGGAAGAATGGTGTATGTCCAATGTTTTGAGTTTGTCCAAATTTTTGTGCTTGATACAACTCACTGGGGAGCAGTTAATATTAACATCGGGTTGTGGTTTTGTGGCTAGTGTCTCGGACTAACGGATCAAAGGTCCGCGGTTCGAATCCCACTCTACCTCAACTTGATTCCTATTTTCTAATAGTGAGTTATTTACAACTCGTTGAAAATGGCCTTCAAAATCAAATATTTGGGTAAAGCATAAAAACGCAAATATTAAAAAATGGCTTACGCGCCTACAGGGCTTATGACCTGTCGTTGGCTGGTTTAAGCGACCACTAAACACACTGCGTAACATTCACCATGCTCTCTATAATTGATCATCTTTATTCCTTCAATTCTTCCATCTTGCAACTTAAGTCTAGACTTCTACATTATTTTTTTTAAATGACCTTCATTAGTTGTAAAAGAACGGTGTATTTTACACAGTGAGTAAAGTGGCCACTTACACCGGCCAATGACAGCTCATAAGCAATGTAAACGCCTAGACTTTTATATTTCCTTCACAAAAGTATTTTCCCTCACTGTTGAAATACATTTCAATTTTAATAAATCCCAAGGATGTGAAATACAGCATCGTCAACAAACATAGGATACTAAAAAAAATGTTAAAGAATTAATCAATGTATGAAAGATACGTGATCGCGCGGGATCGCTTATTAATAATTTTTATTTGGACCAATCCCTGACAGATAATGATAAAAAAACGAGAACAGAACAAATACATATAAAAATAATTTTCAATAACCGAACTGGACCCCTGTCATATTTTTATTGGAAGATAATGTGTCTTAGTTGGTACCAGGACGGAGCATCAGCAAAAGTAATAATATTTTTTTAACTAAACAAGAATAATGGTCGAACGCGTAAAAAAATTCAATTTTGACTCGGTGGTTTAATTAGAGAGAGACGATGTTTCATAGAACAATAGATTCAAATTGTGTTCTCAAAATGACCATTGTCGCATCATGCCGTATCAACATTGCCATGCAAAACGCGTGTAGAGTAAAAAATACTTACTGTCTGTCAGTGCATTTAAAACGAACTCCTATTTAAACACGAGTTTTCGGTTTATAAGAGGTAGAAATGTTATTATGAATTATTTACGTACAAAACATTTGTAAATTTATACCACTTTTGTAAAAAAAATTACACTTGAATAAATAAAAAGAGACTAGCTCTTGTGCTTGAAGAGTGACTTACACTGTTATAGTTATTTAGTAATTTGAAGTTATAAAATTTAGAATATAAATGGGAAAAACAATATCAACCCTGTCGGGAATCGAACCCGAGATCTGGTGAGCAAACGCGCTGACCATTACACCGCGAGGCCGACGAATCAATTTAATCATCTGTCACATGAAAATAAGGTAATTAGTCTTACGACGTCCGGAGATAATGAAATACATGCGGTGAACCTTTAAAATATCTTTGTTTCAATGACCCTACCAGGAATTGAATCTGTTACTTAAGCATGATTGACGAATGCGTCAACCTCTATATTTTTTTAAATAAATATTTGCGTTTTTAAGTTTTACCCAAATATTTAATTTTGAGGACCATTTTCAACGAGTTGTAAATAACTCACTATTAGACAATGGAATCGAGTTGGGGTAGAGTGGGATTCGAACCACGGACCTTCGGTCCGTGAGTTTGAGACACTAGCCACAGGACCACAATCCGATTTTGTATTACGAGGTGGACTCATCTCCACGTAATTTCTTCGTTGAAAACCTTTTTTAATGTGAATTGAGAGAGATTTACAGACTAAATTAATTTACCTACTGGCCAACGCATGAAAACATTTTTTAAAAAATGTACTTTTTTTATACTCTCTATGTTGTCAGACGAATCTCTTTCACATCAATAAAGGTTTAGCTCTATAAATTCATAAAAAATATAATGTAGAATAATTAACAAAATATGGATGTTCAAGCATAAGCATATAATATGATGTTTACGGGGTATTAGAAGCAAATTTAGAAATCTCTACCAAAAATGGAAAATAAGTTATTGATGTCAAAATAAACTATATATACACCTGCCTACTTACCCAAATAATAGCGTAATTCAAAACCATCTCTAAATCTTGCAAAACAGATTTTAAATATACTACTTGACACCGTAAACTGAGCATTCTCCATTCAGTTAGTAAAGCATAATTAGAAATTTTGCAATTCTTTTTTTTTTCAAAAATATCTTAATTCTCCTTCAATGGAGTTTTCTAAATTTTCTTTTAATACCATCATATTACTTACCAGCCAATGGCAGATCATAATCCCTGTAAATGCCAAAATGTACTCCATCTCTGTTGTTAATGTACTTTTTTAAATATTTCAAATGGCTATTGCGTCAACTTTAAAAAGCTCTTGAAGCGGTCAGCAGTTTTTTCTCTATGGGGCACGTTTTAAAAGGGTTCACGTGCGCAGTGTGTGGTAGCGTGGACAGCCACATAAATCCTCCAACACGGGCAGTAGATCCAGAGATAATGGGCTCTCCTTCCCGCTGCCCCCCGTGGTCCCCGAGCGCCGGCCCCATTGTGGCCCCAAAAGGACCTCTATCGATCTAAGGAACCTATCATCAATCTCATAACATGTTCATCCACTGTACCGTGCTTGTTATATGTGCGGTTTTACTTAATTGACGGTAATTTTACCTTATCGATGGTAGATTAAGTTATAATGACATGTAAATTAAGTGAAATTTAATACGAAATTAAGACACTAAATATTTAATCGAACACTGATATTTTCGAACGTATTTTTAAAAAAAAAATTCTTGCAAAAAACAATATTTAACTATATAGATGCCCATTACCATAGAATTAAGAATAGTCCAGAAGGAGCGTAGAATCATATTTGAATACATCGGACTGTGTCCAATAATTCCCCCACTTGGACACACTTTCGCCGCGCGCCTACGTTAAGACGCCGGGTAATGTTGCTTGATGGAAAAAAAAATCATAACACAAATGTAAGGTAAAAAAAAAAGAAATCTGTTAATTTCTCTAAAATTTTATTGTGCACGCAGAAACATTGATTGACACAACAAATTAGATAAATAAATAGTCATTTAATAAGAATAATTGAATTTATGAACTTTGAACTTAAAATATGAAACAATTTTTATTTTACACAAAACGGATATTTTTATATCATGCTAAATAATGTTTGATGTTTTAAAGATAATGTCGTTCAAATGTCCCCCACGGCGTTGTTTTATCCGAGGTCTAATTTTCATTTGTTCTTTTATTAAATGAGCAAAATAGGGTAAAAAAGATTCTACCCTGGCAACACTGACAAAATTTCCATTTTGTTTCTTCGACAATCTGACAGATGTAAAAATAATTCAATTTTTAAGTAATTCGTTTGTTACTTAAACATTCGTTTGTTAATTACACATGAAATGTGAAGCCATCCTGTTTCTTTAAGATCGTAGCAGTATTTCTACACTTTAAAAGGACACAACACGGCATAGTTGAATTCAAATCAGGAGTTGCGTACTGAGCGACGTCTACAAAGAAACTAATGGGTCACATAAAACCTACGCATTTATGAGTAGTTGAGTCGCCTTCTGTTTGATGTGCGTATGCGGTTTCTGGACTATTCTTAATTCTATGCCCATTACATTAACCTCAATGTAACTACACCGTAACTTGCGTACCAATGCTGTTTTCGTTATAGGAAATTTTAGAACCAGCGTCGGATTCTTTTCCCTTCTGCCAAGGATCTTCAGAACAGTGAACAAAATCTAGTTAAACTGTACTATCGATGTGTTCCTACAGCAAAGACAAACATTCAAGAAGCAAGCAGTGTTATCACTTCTGACTTGAGATGACACACTTGCCATGTCTGCCTAAATCACGTCATGACTATGGTACATTTAAATAGATTCTAAGATTGTTTTGCAACCATTCAAGAAGCAAACGGTGTTATTACTCCTGGGTTAAAGATGACACACTTGCCATGTCCTACCATGACTATGCCTACTGCACTTTTAATAGTGTCTAAGATTCTAAGGCTGTTTATTTGCTTCTCTTCAATATACAATTGGTCATAGACCATAAGTAGATTTTTTAAATGATTAATCGAGTAAGAGAGATGAGTCATCAGCTGACCTTTGATATATTTTTTATTCGACTGTTAGGCTAACTACATATTTGGCAAATCCAAAACGCTAAATCAATCAAGACGCATAACATCTCCACTTTTTAAATTTATTCAGTTAAAATTACTACTAAATCCAATTTTATATCAATTTAATACATATACAGTCAAACTTGATTATAACGATCACGGAAATAGCGAGATCTCGGATATAATGAGGAAACATTAGTTGACATTTTAGTTTGTGGTTTTCTCTATATAATTATTTACTTTTATAACAAGCTTCTTCTCGGACATACCGAACAAAAATATTGTCAAAAGTTGAGAAAAAACTCTTCAATTGTTTAAAAACATCATTTTCGAAATAAGAGCCTAAGTAATAAAATCCAAATGGGGGACTAACTTTTTACCGAAGCCGCTGGGCGCTGGGATCGGTTTACGTTTATGATACTATGTAAGCGTCTAATACCCGTATGCAGAGACGAAACTTAAGGTGAGGAAAGTACATTTTATTGTATTCACCTTCGGGTTATTCTCCGCATAAGAATGTACTTTCCTCACCTTAAGTTTTGTCTCTGCATACGGGTATAAGTACCTAATTGGTGTTTTCTTTGACAGCGTTGGCAAAGTATGACACATATGGCCGAAATTGCGTGTAAAAAATCCAAGCTTTGTGAATAATAATAATAATAATTGGCTGATTTATATAGCGCCATTTTTGTAAAAAATCACCTCAAGGGCGCTTTCCAATTGTATACCTAAACTTACATTCTTACTAAAGATATATATTATATTTCCAGATTTAAAATTGAGGGTATGATAGTCTAAAGAAGTGGGATTTTAGTTGGGATCTGAACTGACTGGGACTGTCGATGATTCGTAAGTTTGAAGCCAATTGGTTCCAGGCAGAGGGGCCGGGCCAAGCTTTGTGAATAATAATAATAATAATTGGCTGATTTATATAGCGCCATTTTTGTAAAAAATCACCTCAAGGGCGCTTTCCAATTATATACCTAAACTTACATTCTAACTAAAGATATATATTATATTTCCAGATTTAAAATTGAGGGTATGATAGTCTAAAGAAGTGGGATTTTAGCTGGGATCTGAACTGACTGGGACTGTCGATAATTCGTAAGTTTGAAGGCAATTGGTTCCAGGCAGAGGGGCCAGCGGCGGCAAAAGCACGATCTCAAAATCTAGTGTTTGGGGAACGCCGGATTTCGACAAATTTTTCTCTGCCTGAATCAAATGCTGACCTAAGAATAGATTTTCTTCGACATGTATTTTCCCTAATACAAAGGTCCGATAGGTATTTTGGAGCCATTTCATGAAGGGATTTGAATACTGTCCAGCAAAGCTTGTATTTTATTCTCTCTGAGCTTTTTAACCAGTGCAAATTTTGAAGATGGTGTGAACTTAGTAAGCACAGGCTCGGCACTTCATTACAATTTTTCAATAACATATTTTTTCAAATTAATTTTTAATATTTCGATTTTTTCTATTTCCTTTATTTCTTCATTGTACAGCTTCAATCCAATGAGTTTTGAGATAATGTTTTTCTCCTCATTGGTAATCTTATCTTGTTTACCTCTTGTTGTATGACATTGTTGGTTAAATTTTTTTATATTATTTATTTTATTCATCCGCTAAATAATTTTATGCATAAAAATTGATACATTATATTAAATTTGTTACTTTACTGTGAGCAAGCAAATTGTGCGTGAAAAGGTCGCTCTGTTAGCGTAAATTTAGTACGTAAACACGCGTTAAAAATGCGTTTTCTACGCGCGCTTTTTCGTTCAGAATACCACCCTTGGAATAGTCTTGAAAATTCACCGATTCACACTAAAGCTCATCTTACGAGTAAGTCTTTCAAAAACCAACTTAGCGTCCAAAATGGCCGAAAATTGACAGATTAATTATAAACTTGTAAAGGTATCAATCTAGAAAAAAAGGCTTTTACTACTGAAGATAAAAATTAATAGTAAATTTTTCTTAGAATTTTTAATGAAATCTCGTATCTATGCTTCATAAGTTCTGTAGCTTAAACAAATTTGATCTTAAATGAGTTTTTAGTAATGTTACATAAAGCTTCTTCTATAAATATTCATATATAAACAGTGGCAAATAGTGGGGGAATATTATGAGTCACGTAACACTAAGGAGTAGCTGGTTACAACCCCTCGACGCCTGAGGGTGGCGAAGGCGCCAGCGCCTAATATTAAGGTAATAATAACGTCACATGAAGGGTTTTAAACATCACCCCATGTACCAACACTTGCCAGAAGGGATGTTGAAAATAAAAATTCCGGAAATTAGTATATTTCTGACTTGATTTGGATAAAAATATTAATGAAGTTCTTTGGTTAAATTTATCGTGGTTTAATTTGACCCACAAGCGCTTTTGCCTAAGCAAGACTTCTTCATCTTTAAAAAAAATAAAATATGAAAGCTTGGAAGATTCATTGTCTTGGCTTTTTTTGTCAAATTTGTAAATCAATTTTTCAGATTTTTTTTGCATCACAACAGGCCAGGAGGCCCAATTTCAAGGGCGAATTACAGCACAGAACACCCAGGCTTAAGAAAAATCACATGTTTTTTTTGTGTTCTCGCGCGAATCGAACCCGGCTATATAAAAGCTATTGTATTTTAGCTTTCAAAGACAACAGCTGGAGGCGCGATGCAGAAACCAGGGTGAAGATCTTTGCGACATCCCATCGGTGATAGGTAATAAAGAACTCACACGAGAGGTAGTATCATACATAGTCAATATAGTGCAGGCAATTGGTAAAATAAACCAAAGAAGGGAAAAAAAAATTCGAACACTCTTCTAGTGGAACGGAAGGCCGGTTGACAACTGCCAACAGGCCGGCTTCTCCTTAAGAGTTTGAAGTGGTTTCCTCTTGATTGGTCCACATTAGAATGTCCTTCCTGATTCCACAGTTTAGCTAAAATCATATAATATAATAACAGAAAAATCCTATTTTTGAAATTTAAACCTTGTATATTATAAGCAAGGTAAAAAATGATGCAACTCCCATATAAAATATATATACATATATATTGTATTTAAAATTATTATCACGAGGCCTTGTGTCCTCTCCGCTTACCTCTGCGGAAGGCACAATGGCTTTCTAATTAGTGTAATTACTTGTTTCCTTTGTGAGTTACAGGTGTGTTTTAATGTATATCAGATCTGATCGGTATCAATGTAAATCCATCGAAAGTGTGCATTGGAAATTGGCACTTAATGTAATGAACGTAACGAGCCCGTGTAACCCATTTTCCCGTGCTATTAAGTCGGCGTTGCTGGTCTAGCGAGCTGGCGGCGTGCAGGCGCCAGCATGGCGCTTGGCGCTAGCTGCACGGTCGGATGACTGACATGCAACACTTCTTCAATCTTTCGTCAAGCGAACTTAAAAAAAAAAAAATTTTCTAAAGAGAAGATTTTTTGTGTAGCTGTCTCCAGATTAAACCTTGCTAGAATGAACCTTTCTGAAACTTCTAGATGTAGGTTCTGCAGTGCAGATGAGGAAACACCTATATACATGCTATGTTAATGTGATGCTTTACATCATAAAAGGAGCCTTATCCTCGAAGACCACTGGTTAAACCTGAGGATGTTAAAGAGCTCGCCCTCTTCCTAATAGCCCGGTACTTTACGGATCTGGACTTGGAGGGGAAGATTTTGCAAAATGTAAACAGTCGCCTTTCACACAGTAGCCAAATTCTTTATAGACCTGGGCTTGGAGGGCGAGAACTATTTATGAGTACTCGTCACAATAGACCTTTACAGGTTGCAGTGAGGTCAGGAACTTGCATAGCACAGACTCCCACCTTTAAGAATAACAATAAGAATCTTTTTTCTAAAAAAAAAAACATCAGATAGTAAAATTACCATTGAACTTTATTTTAAAACCATTATATCATCGTTCACTGCATTGGTACACAAAAAGCAAAGTATTTTGATCATTTTTGTCATATTAAGGAATGATGATCAGTCTTACGTTTCAGGCTCCAGTCTAGGGAACATGAAATATTCTAGTGTAAAAACACATTTTTGAATTAATATTTTATCTCAAGCATGTCGGGAATCGAATTCGAAATCTCTTGCGTGGTAAGCAAATGCGCTGACGACCACTAAACTACGAGGTAGACATGAACTATTATACCTAACATTTTTTTCCTACTTGAAAATGGAGTAAATCATTCATTTCTCTAAATGACATTCCTTTGACAAACCTCTACCAATCCTTTCCAAAAAAAATTGAGATAAAAAACGGATTTGACCAACGAAACAATACGCATTGGATGCGGGCAAGGGAGGTGGCTAAAAACAGGAGTAGTAGGGGTTTGTGGAAGGAATTCTAGTCTAAGAGATTAAGAATTAACTCTATTTTTAGACTACAAAAAAAAGTTGTTGGGAATTTTTAAAAGTTTACTATGGGGAATGCTCCTCTAAAATTTCGCATTTTGGCCCAGAAAAACCGTAGATACATAATTTTTTTAGAGACATAAGCTTTTTGAAAGCCCTAATAGATTGGCATTAATAAATTATTATACATGAACAATATATTTTAATGTACAACAGGTATTGTCATTACGTGATCTAGGAAGACATGGCAAGTGTGTCAGTAAAAACACATCGACAGTACCGTTTAGTGAGATTTTGTAAAC
Organism: Micrasema longulum; assembly: GCF_059751315.1. NCBI lineage: Eukaryota > Metazoa > Arthropoda > Insecta > Trichoptera > Brachycentridae > Micrasema > Micrasema longulum. Next base: position 64,927 of record NW_028278253.1, read on the forward strand.
TGTTCTAAGATATTTGGCTTAAGGGAATTTAATCGACGTTAGTTCTTAAATTTTCTACAACAAAGACAGCATTGGTACGCATATTACGGTGAAGTATATTAGGAATAATTTGAGCTAGGATATTATGGGAATCTATTTTTAATATTTAGATGTTATTTGCGCAAAAAGTTGTGTGTTAAAAAAGTATGTGGGTACCCTAACGGGTTTTTAAAATTATAAATAAATAAAAAAAATCCACTACAAATTGCTGAGGTATAATTAAATACAGATGATGCTTCATAAAACGACAATTAAAAATTATGTTCTGAAAAATGAGCGCTGTCGCGTCAACGCTGTCGTGCAAAACGTACAAAAAAAAAACACTTTGCTAGTCGCATAAATGAAACTAATGGGAACAGTTACAAAATATGGAAAGAAATTAAAAACATTACTCAAGAAAATGATACCAAAAAAACTAACATATCTAAATTAAAAAAAGAAAATGGTGAAGAGACTCAGAATGCAAAAGAAATAGCCGATATAATAAACAACTATTACACAAACATCGGAAAAGAACTAGCAAGCGCTATAGTAAATCAAAATACAACCAAAACAAATTTTAGAAAAATAGAATATGACGCAGAAATTTACTTAAGATATACGAGCAACAAAGAAATCAGCAAAATAATAAACGGGCTCAAAGACAACACATCACCTGGCCATGACGAAATAAAAGTTGTTACAGTCAAGAAAATAAAGGAAGAAATAACCACGACAATAGTGAAATTAATAAATAAACATATAGCAAACGGAAGCTTTCCAGAAGTAATGAAATTAGCAAGAATAACACCAATTTACAAAGGAGGAGAAAAAAACTTAGCTTCTAACTACAGACCCATTGCAAACTTAACCATTCTAAGTAAAATATTTGAAAAAGTGCTACACAATCGATTATACCAACACCTCGAAAACCTTAATTTTATTGCAAAAGACCAACATGGATTTCAAAAAAGAAAGGGTACCTCCACAGCAATGACATCAGTTTGCAACTTTATACAAACCAAAATTGATAAAGGAAATACAGTGACTGCACTCATACTTGACTTCAAGAAGGCATTTAATACAGTCCACATAGATACCCTTCTAGATAAACTACAACATACAGGAGTTAAGGGACAAGCTCTCAAAATATTTAAAAACTTTCTACAAGGAAGAAAACAGTTTATGAAAATTGAAGAACACAAAAGTGAAATAACAACAATGCAATTTGGAGTACCTCAGGGATCAATATTAGGACCATTGTTTTATATAATATACATTAACGACATAATACACAGTGACATAATGGGAAAAAAAACAATCTATGCGGACGACTAAGGAATTTTATATGAAAACAAAAATGACATTAAAACCACTAAAACCATCAACAATGACGTGCAAAAACTATTAGAATGGACAAACAAAAACTTCTTAACACCAAATGCCAAGAAATGCAATATAATACATTTTGAAACACAAAAGAAGAACCATAACATGAACATAAAAATAAACAACGAAACTCTTAAAGAACTAGAACATGTGACTTACCTAGGACTCACAATGGACAGACAATTAAAATGGACAAAACACATAGACGGACTCACTAAAGTAATGGCATCACTACATAGCCTCTTCTACAAAATTAAAGATTTTATATCAAGAAAGGAAAAAATTATGATGTACGAAGCCTATGTCAAAAGTAAATTGAGTTACATGATCGCCTTCTGGGGAACTGGTAACAAGACAGACATAACAATAATACAAAGACAACAAAATAAAATTCTTAAACTAACATACAACCTACCCTACCTGACCTCTACGACTGAACTGTACAAAAAAACACACCAGTTTGACATAAACTACTTGACTAAAATTGAGACCTTAAAAATTGTGCACAAAATAACACTGGGAAACATACAAGACGACGACATTATATTAGTCAAAAATGCTGACATACATAAATATAACACCAGACAACAAAAACACCATCATATTGAAAAAGCAAAGACAAACACAGGACAGTCAAAAATACTACATAATGGACTTAAACACTACAACGACCTACCTCACTACTTGAAAACTTTTAATGGAGACAAATTTAAAATCAATCTGAAAAAGCACATGATGACTGAACTAACTAGACTAGACGAGACATAAAATGACTAGACAATATTAAATTTCTAATGTAACCCTAACGGGTTTTTTAAAATTGTAAATAAATTTTTTTAAAAATAGAAGAGTAAAAAAGACTAATTGTATATGCCAATTTACTGTGAATTTTAATCTGCATATCGCGCCTTTTTACGCTGATTCACATTTACTGATAACAATACGGGTGTTTAGTGATGCATCTAGCGTATTTTTTTCGTATATAAAAACCCTACAAATTATCGAAACGATTGTCGAACGACGGTCGAAAGGTTGGCGACATTTACGTTACTAGCGAGCTTAGAAAGAACTTCGTCACGCTTCTGTCAGTAGACGACACGCTGTGTGGTGTGCTAGGTACTCGCCACTCGCTACTCGCTACTATTATGGAGATTTCCTAACTGTTTTTGGAGATTTTATCGGTGATTTTATTAGTTACTGACGTAAATCAACAGGCGTCTAACTTACGCCAGCAACTTCATTGTTTTTATGCTTCAAAATCATACAAAAACAATTAATTCGAATCGTTGCACAGCCCTATCTCTCCTCAATTAAGTTATCAGGATTAGGAAAAATCCTCCCGTATCAGAAAACAAATTTAGCTTAAAAAAACAATTTATTAATAACTATCCAACTTTATATCCAGAGTAATGGTTCTATTTCACACACAGTACTGTATATAAACACAGAACTGTATGTAACTGAACGGTTGGAAACAAGAATACATTGAGTGTAACAGAGATGTCACATTTGCTAACACTTATAGTATTTTATGTATTTTAAAAATTCATATTTAGCATATTATCGGTTCTTAAGGAAGCCAAATTTAATGATTGCTTTGTTTTAATATAGGAATAATTACAGCTTTGTCAATTGTACAATCATACCAATTTTCTGGGATAACGCTGCTAGGCAGACTCGATATTATGACCATCATTCCCTTTCTTTACCTAATGGTGTATAAGACACTGCATAGGTATAGCAATCGTAGTGCATCTTGTTAATTTTTGTTATGTAAAGGCAAGATGATCAGACTTACGCTTTAGGTACTAGTCCAGGGGCTATGAAATATTCTAGCGTAAAAACGCATTTTTAAATCAATATTTTATGTCGACTATGTCGGAAATTGAAGCCGAGACCTCTTGCATGGTAGACAAACGCGTTGACCACTGCACCACGAGGCCGATTATGATCAATATGAGTCCTTTATAATAGAAACCACATTTTATAAAACGAATCGTGGGCTCAATGCTACAACTCAGTCAACCCTCTTATGATGGACATCATCACTATGGCAGCATCATCTGCATGACATGTGATGTTAATGACCTTATCTCATTTAGTATATTCATTACTTTTTTTTATTCTTAAAAGCGTTTTTTATATATATTAATTCTGCTTGCGTAAGAAAAGGTTTTAGGCGTATATATTGTTGTTGTATATTTCGGTAGTCAGATGGCAGAAGGGACCATCTGTATTTTTGTCTATGTTTTAGTTTTCAAAAGTTTTAATGAATATTTCAGTAAATACACCCAGATTTTTTTTCGAAAAATCAGCTTCATTTAGAATGGTAATTTATTAATGAAAAGCAACACTAAAATGTTTTTAAATTTGCAGATGATCCCTTCTGCCATCTGACTACCGATTTAGTTATAAAGGTGCTAAACTTGCTTTGTTTCTTTGTTATTCTCAATATGTGTTATTTTATAAATGTTAATATTATTTATGTCCCGCATCGAGTTGTTGTAACTCCTGGGAATATAATTCAACGTATTATACTTGTAAAATACTTTGTGTTATATGATTTAAAAACAAAAAAATTAAAAAAAATACAAATATACAAAAACTAAAATCCAGATCACAGAATGTGTATATCGGATGGATAAGAAGCCACTGCGGAATTCAAAGCAATGAAAAAGTCGATGAAAAGGCTTGAGAAGCTACTCTCAAGAAAACAGCTCCTGATTTTGACAGATTTCCTTTAAGTTTTGCCAAAAAGAAAATAAGAGGCAGAATTCTGAAACTCTGGAACGACCGGTATTTACGTAAAACTACTGGACAGGTAACTAAAATATTTTTTCCAACAATCTTTCATGCTTTTGATTTCAAGAAAACGCAGCTAGTTGGCTACGAACTGACTCAAATCCTCACAGGTCACGGATGTTCTATGAGCAATCTTCAGCGTTTCAAGCTCCCAGAAATCAATAGCTGTCCATGTCATGATGAGACACCCCAAGATGTCCCTCATTCGTTGATGCATTGACCCATTTTCAGCTTAGAGCGAATGCAGCTGGAGGCGCGATGCAGAAGTCTGAATGAGGACCTAGAAGATATCGAACAGTATTAAGTCATAAAGACTTATCGCATAAGGTAATATCATAAATGGCAAAATTAGTAAAGGTGATTGTTGAAATAAATAAAAATAGGACTCAAAATGCCGAACGCTCTCAAAGTGGAACGGAAAATCTGCTTATGCCTGTCAATAGACCGGCTTCTTCCGTATGAGTTTCCACCACCAGATCCTTACACTATAGTCAAAAAATTAGAAGGAACATATCTTTTGCAGTTACTATAAGCCTTGTACATAATAAGCAAGGCAAAAAATATGCAACTCCTTTACTAAAAAAAAAAAAAACAAAATGCTACTACTAGGTAACTTAAAAATCGGCATTTTTGAGTTAACCATTATTAAAGTGCATAACTTGGCTGATACAATAGAGAGATGTGATGTTTTTTTTTTACCAGTTTCAATTAATAAGAGTCTATGAGTGTTGAAAAAATATTTAAATCTACTTATTATTAACAAATTTTATTTTTTTAATTTATAATTTTGAATTCCCGCGAAAACGGTTCATTGCACTGGCCACGACAAATAAATTTTGAACTTAGTTTGTGACCGCTTAAATTTAAATGGAACATCACCATGAATCGGGTTGTGGTCCCGTGGTAGTATTGTGGACTTACGGACCAAAGGTCCCAAGCTCGAATCCCACTCTACCACAACTCGATTTACATTTTTCCAGCACAAGTTATTCACGACTTTTAGGAAATGGTTTGAAAGTTTAAATATTTGAGCAGATAATAAAAACTCTAGTATTTTTCTTTTAAAAAAAGACGCCACATTTGTCGAGGTCAAACATGTCGCGTTTTTGTAAAGATATGTGATACTTCCTTTTCGTGTTTTGAAAAATATTTGGAGCTTATTTTTCTGGTTTGGATGTAGTTTATAGCTATGGAAGTGGGGTAATAACCACCAGCATGCAGCATGGTGATGGATTTAATGGTTCGCTTTGTGCATCATTCTCCGAAAGAAAGACCGCAGCATTCTTGGCTGACAGTAACAGGTGAGTCAGAGGAACCCAACCTTTTGCGTTCATATAAACATATAAATAATATATTATATAAATCAAACACGAGTGATATTTTAATCCACAAATTTGGAATATCCAGTGACCGGTTTCATCGCTTTCGCGACATCTTCGAGACTGGTATCTTTATTAAAAAGTTAAATGTTTTTATACAGAACAGAGGTAAGTATACATAATTCAAAGTTATATGTAAGTAAATTAAATAAAGTTATTTTTATCTTAAGGATCATTATCAGCAAATTTTCTTTGGGTTAACTAATGAATTGATATAATGTTATTTTAATGAGTTTAAGTATTTTATTTTATTTTTGGTGTCCCATCCTTCGTGAGTGTGGTTTTGTAAATAATGATTTCTGAAAAACAAAGGGTAAAAAGTCATTAGTAAAATTATATTACAATGGGTAAAGTAATGGAGAATGCACATGTGTTATCTGTTCATTAAGTAATTCTACGTCGGGTTTATTTTTTAATCTATTAATTTCGAGAATTTCTAATTTGTCAAGTTTATGGCCTTTAGGTGCAATATGAATTATTTTTACATTATTTTTTAATTCGAAGGAATGTTTGTTTTCTATTAAATGATTGGCAAAATTTGAATTATCTTTATTATTAGACCATGATTGTATGAAATAATAAAATATCACATATTTAAATGAGTCAACAATATTTTGAGTTCGTCCAAATTTTTGTATGCAAGGACTGGATTTAACTCCCTGGGAAGCTGTTAACATTAACATATTACAACAGAGACGAAGAACATTTAGATAAGGTAATACAGAAGTCTAGGCATCTACAGGGATTATGACCTGTCATTGGCTGGATTTAGTAGCCATTTTACACACTGTGTAACATTCACCATTCTGCGCACATTTGAATATCTATATTCCTTCAATTCTTTCATCTGTTGATTTTTATGAAGTTAAAGAGCTGAAACCTTTATTTGTGCTGGTGAGATTTATCTAATATATTTATTTATTAATATACACGGCACGCAGCGCCTTTTACCTTAAAAAGGTACATTAAAAAATAGTATAAACATTTCAATATAACGTGAAAAACTGAAAAATTAAATATAAAAGTATTATTCTACATAAATACTATATATATAAGACAGCAGTTTTGTAGAAAAGACATATTTATTTATTTAAACGCCTTTTAGGCTTTTACATGTTTTACATATAGATATACAAATAAAAACAGACATGTATTTAACAAAGAAATAGCAAAAAATACATAAATGATTTTTAGAAGAAAAAGAAAAATATCAAAAATATCATCTTTACGTATTAGTATAAAAGTAAATAACAGAAGTGCATTTTTAAATATGAAGACAGATATGCATTTTACACAAAGAAAGGAGCAAAAATGAATTAAGAAAAGAAAGAAAAATAAAAATTAAATAAAAAAAATATAAAAAAATCATTACATATTAGTAGAAAATATATGAGGATACATAATAATACATACTTATACTGCAGTGGAAAACAGGAGAAAACATTTCGATATAAAAAAATAATTAAACAATATGTGCAGATAAAATTTTTAAAAGAAAATAATGTTGTATATTTTTCTTTAAAAGCTACAAAATATAAGTATATTATTTACAATAAAATTCTTTTGTCTTAAAAAAAATAGTTATAATAATGACAATTAAAGTAATTTAAAAAATAAATAAAATAATCTAATAGAATTATTTCACCCACATACTAGGCAACGCTAGTTGTTGTTTGTAAGTTAAGCATGCTAAGTGTGCCTTTTTTCAATAAAATATGAAAATACGTTTATGGACAGATTTGGGAATCGTTTCGGAACATTCATTGGTTGCGTATCCCTGGAGATATAACGCCAGCGGTTGGCGGTTAGCGTTTGTACCGGGAAAGGTGGCGCTGTCGTGTGAAAGTGTGCCGAACTTTCCGTTACTCGCAACTAAACATCCACAATAGTACAGACGAAGATCATTCACCAACACTGAGACAACGCGGGCACACCACGAAAAGGATTAAGTCGTAAAAAAAAATTATTATTAATGGCTAGATGATGGATGATTTTCTATTTTTTTGTGGCGTTTTGTTATCACTCATGTCTCTAACTTATGCCGACAAGTTCGGCCATTTTGAATGCTCAGTTAGTTTTTGACAGCTGTTTTGCTCGCACGTGTTTTGGCTCGTCTTCGATTTTTGCCTATTTCAAAAAATGGATCAAAGAATCTGTATCAAATTTTGTGTGAAAACCAAATTAAATGCGCGGACGCATTCCAAATGTTGACTGTGGTATAAAATACTAAGAAGCTACCTTGGACCGAAGCAACGTTTATCGGTGGTACAAAATGTTCTCAGAGGGCCGAGAAGATGTGAACGACGAAGAGCGTGCCGGACGCCCGAGCACGCCAACAACAGACGAAAACATTGATGAAGTGAAGAAAATAGTATTGACCAATCATCGAATCACCGTTAGAGAAGTTGCTGAGGACCTAAACATATCGATTGGCTCGTGTCATTCGATTTTTACCAATGATTTGGGCATGAGACGTGTCGCCGTGAAATTCGTACCAAAATAGCTTAATTTCGGCCTCGTATGTTTGCGCGTTTGCCAGCCATGGAAGAGGTCTCGTGTTCGATTTCCGACATGGTCGATGTGACATGTTTATTTAAAACGGTGCTTTAACACTAGAATATTTCATAGTCCATGTAGCGTAAGACTGGTCGTCTTTCCTTCATGTTACAAAAATGATCAAGATACGCTGCGATTGGAGTACCAACGCAGTGCCCTATGCCCCATTAGGTGTGGAAAAGGGAATGAAGAAGAATAGGAATAATATTTTTTGAATGAAAAAAAAAGATGTTATAATATTTGACTTTTAACGCTTTTTTGCGGTACGCCCACTACTCACACTCGCTCACAAAATGTATTCGTGACTTCGGTTCACACGCCATTCTTGGTACTTAGTACTTGGTACTTAGTACTGGCCGGGTCCGTGCCCAGGTGTAAGGCTACGAAATTCCTAGCGGTTTTTGTTTATTCGTTCTTTTAATCTCGCCGAATCTCCGCAGGAAGACATTTCAATACATCCGATAACAAATAATAATGGCAATACATGCATCGACTTCAGCGCTAGGCGCCAGAGTCAGGAGTTAGGAGTCAGCGACAGGTGCAGAATAATCGGACATTTGACAGGTGCAAAACCGACAAATTGTCTATTTAGACTTTATTTGTTTATAAAAATAAAATTTATTTTATTGTTATTTTTAATTTATTTATTAAAGACCTTTTTTTTTAAAAAGAAATCTTTATTCGGATAACCAACACATATTTCTGCTGCATTCACATGTTTTTATACTTTTAAACTACTTTTAATTACTTTGTATATGTATATAAAATCAATATATTGCTGCTCTTACTATGTGCATAAATTTTGAAGATGTTTTGAAATTGGCTTAAATTTATTTTCTTATTTAAAGATTCTTTAAAGATTCGTCTCATCGTTTTTTTTAATCCCTTAAAATATGTATGTGTATATTTATGTTTTTCCTTTTTTTTAATGTTATTATTATTTTATTTTATTTTTACATCTCAGCATGTTTTTCATTCTTTATTTTAATTCTTTACTTTTAATTACTTCATTTTTTAAACTTTAATTTTAATTTTTAAACAGCTTCTATTTATGTTTTTTTCCCTTCTCTTTTTTTTAACTTTAATTAATAACCTAACATATAATTACTTTATAAGATGGAAACTTCGCTGGTCCATTAGATTTAAGTCTAACTGTGTAAAATATAAAACTTTGTAACTGTACTGTATGTTTCCTAAATAAAAGAAAAAAAAATAAAAAAAAAAAAATTTAAAAAATATTCCTATCATATATTTATATAAAACAAAACAAATTACAAATAAGCCAATTAAAGGTTTTCACGGGAAGCATTTTATTTATTAATTTATCACTTTATATACATTTTTTTTTTTAGGTTGTTTTAAAATTATATTTATTTATTTTTAAGAAGGTTAGCATGATCAGAAACATATGAAAGGAAAAATAATGAGACCCACTAAACCGTGAAACCGGTTTGTCAGCAGGTTTCTTATTTTTCTTTTACCTTTGTAAAAACGTTATAAAAATTATATAGTTAAAAAAAATAATATAAACATTATTAAGAACTAAAAGCATACGTATTTTTACACAATATATATACATATAAGGGCGGGCATATTGCCTTAAGGCAATTTCTTCCTACCTACCCAAACCGTTCAGTTTGAGAAAATCACAAATACATGGACATATTGAATCTTACAATTTTTTACAAAAGTTAAAAATAAAGATTAACAAAATAAAAATATTTTTAAAAACTATCACTATGCTATGGAAGAGAGGAGAAAGGATGGGAAGGAATGAAAAAGGATAAAGGAACAATTTAAATATTTAGATAGTGACATTTCAATCTTGACTTAAATATAAATAAAAAAGGGACACGGCGTCTTTAACATTAGTGGGTAGATTATTCCACAATCGAGCCGCTACTACTGTGAAAGAGGAGGCAAAAAAATTAAAGCGATGAAAGGGTATTAAAAGGGTTCTCTCGTTACTAGAACGAAGAGGTAGTCCGTGTTGCGAAAGAGGTTGGAAGAGTTCTCTCAGATAAACAGGCGAAGTGGGATTATTCAAAATATTGTGAAGAAGTGATAGAATGTGAATATTTTTTCTTTGCCTGATACTGAGCCAGTGTAGCATCACAGCAAGTTAAAAAATATTCTCGATCATAAAATGAATAGTAATCTAATGTAAATCCAAAAGAAAAGAACAAACGCTGCACGTCTTATGATTATTCACCAATAAATCTATATTTAACGATTTTGTAATTACATGAAAATTATTTAAAGTTCGCCGTAAATATGAGTTCTGCCTATAATTGGATCAGATAAAAGGAACATGAAGAAGAAGGTTATTCTTAAGAACTTTTGGATGAACATTAATAGACAGTTCGCATAGTAGTTCAGGTCAGTCAATTGAACCAGAGGCAATTTTAATAATCTAAATTAAGAATTAACTTAAGATTTTTAATTAACTTAATTAACTTAAAAATTTTATACGAAATTTGAAACAAAAAATAATTAAAAATCTACACTTTACTATGAAGAGGGGAGACGCTATGGGAAGGAAAGAAAGAGGAACGAACAACTCAAATATTTAGATAGTGGCATTTCAATCTTGATTTAAATGTTAATAAACGAAAGGGCGTCTCTGACATAAGTATGTAGATGATTAATTATTTATTAATATACATGGTATGCAGAGCTTTTTACCTTAAAAAGATACATATTAAAAATAATATAAACACTTCAATATAATGTGAAAATCTTCAAAATTAAATTTAAAAGTATTATGTCACATAAATATCATATATAACATAGCAGTATTGTATAAATAAGATATTTAGATATAAAAATAATTAAACAGATAAAGTTTTAAAATTAAAAAAAATTACAATTTTTTTTATTTGAGAGGTACAAAATATAAGTATATTAAATACAATAAAATTATTTTGTCTCAAAAAAAATTTAAATGATAATAATAATAACAATTTAAAATTATTAAAAATAAGGTTACACGTAAATATGGTACACAATAGTACCCATACAAAAGTAAACATAGAAAGCACTATAATCTAACAAATGTAATTATTGCGATCATTAATAGTGTTATATAATCAAAGGCTCACAAACAATTTTAAAAATTTAACCGCATCGTGACGTGGTAGAGGCATGGCCAATGCAATGTATTGTTTTCACAAGAATTAAAAATTAAAAATTTAAAATATATTTTATGCTACTATAAACTACAATTACTTTTTGACTGTATTTCATGGACTTTAATATTTTTAATATATTTTTTTAAAGTAATAATTCCCTATTCTCTATCTACTGCGAGTACCTAAGGCCCATTATTTTGCTGCATATTGAAGCAAACTTCGTGATTGGTAATCATAGAATGGTTTATTGGTCCGTATTGGCGGCTGTATAAGCGGTTGAGCGTTATCACTCTGAGGTTTTTAGTTGGTCTTATACCAACTTATAATAACATAATCGTGTTGTTTTTTCGAGTGTTTATATTAATTTGCTTGTATAAAAACGCGAAGAATAATATTATACGCCTGGCTAGAGATGAACAATTTAAAACAGATTTGTGGCCGAGTGTATTGCGGAACTGTTCTTAATTTGAATACTGTTGGCGCCACTACTTTTTTATTTTTACTTTCTCGATTTTATCGGAAATGGCTACTAACATCTACCAAGCAAATTATAGCAATTTTTCGACAAACATCTATGTTGTTACCTGTCCGACAGATATAACACAGATCCTAGTTATTCGATCCAAATTAATGTGAACACAGACAGATTTATGCTAAGCGAAGTTTTTCAAATGAAAAATTGTATTCAGTACGCGTTTAAATATAGAAGCAAACTTAGAGATCTCCATTAAAGGAGTTTATTATTATTTTATTTTATTTATTAATTTCGGACTATTTATTAGAAAAGCATTCAAGTGCAGCAGTGTAACATAAGTATATACATTAGATTAAAACTAAGACTAACACGAGTAAAACTAAATGAAAAAATAATTAGTTAAAATAAGGAAATGTACCCACATAAGTATAGGGGTACACAGAAAGATACTTAATATATTTACATACATAAATATACACACATACATACATATGCATACATGCACACACACACACATACATGTGTACACACATTTATATATGTATACATACATATAAATGTATGTATTATTATAGAGGTACGTAAAAAATAAAGAAAAAATTTGTAAAATTGAGTAAATACAGAAGTTAATTAAGAAATTTTAAACAAATTAATTTATAGCATTTAAAATATTTAATCTTTAATTAAATAAAGACAGCCGAAAAATAACATCTTAACTATTTTGTATATTTTTTTCAATTTTATATTTTATTATATTTACGGCCTAAGCCAATTACAACAGTTATATGAAACTGAACAAAAATAACATAAAACTATGTGGCAAATACAAACATGGGTAATACAATAATGGTATACAATATATTCATAAACCATGCCAATCCAACTTCATCCCACACTGTTTAATCGCGAAGAGATCTACGAAAAGCCGGAAGATCAATCAAAGTCCTTTGATGAATTGACTAATCTATACATTCTGGACATTGCGGCATAAAAACAAAAGTTGCTCTTAGAAGATTTGAAAAGTAGACTCTACTACTACTATAAAGATTATACTCGTTACCTAGCCGGTGTAGTCTAGGTATTGGTGAATTGGACTAATTGTATTTTTCTAATATGCTCCTTTTTTTTACATATAGTCTTTATTCAATAAAATACACACATTATTACAATATTAATACATTATAAAGAAAACAAAGTATTCAAATATATTTTCTCCCGACAAACTATTCAATAATAGTTTGTCATCGGGTGCTCAGACATTAGTTTTCATAAATAATAAAATAAAAAGAGTAAAGACATAACACTGTATACGTATAAAATAATTAACATGTATAATTTTGTTTTTGATGCTTTGAAAAATATTATTAAGAAGAAGAAAACTCAACAAAACCAGATGAAAATAGTTTAAAGTTTTTTTTTTTTTTAAGTAAGAATATAGAGTAAAATGAAACAATTAACATTGAAGAGCAATTAACTTGAATATGTTTTGAATATATTTAAATTCATATCTACAGAAAAATTATAAATAATAAGAAAGGTTAACCTTAGAAAATATCAAAAATGTATTCAATGAGAGAAAAAAAAATGTTTTAAATAAATAATAAATCAAAATAGGAACGCTCTGTCTACTAACCACTTACGTAATAAAAACATAATTTTATTTTTATTGTGACATGTTTTCATGTCAAGTTACAACATATTAAATATTTTTGGAACAATCTAATCCAACGTACGTTGTCCATATTTATTTTTAAATTTTGGTACAACTAGGCCATCACCAGATGTAAATCTTGTTAGATATCTGTGTTCTAATTTATTTTGCTCTATAAAATACCCTTAACGGGTAAAACATTTAATTTATTATACATGAATGGAGTATTATTTCAACCAATAACTAATTTTCTTTTTCAACTAAGTTTGCTTTTAATGCCCTCACTTATTGTATTGAAGTGAAGTGAAATAAAATAATTTGTTCTGAAAGTTTTTAAGAGTATTAAATAGCAAAGTAGATTCCACTCTATTTTTTTGCTGGCTATAATACATTATTAAAACTAGCACGTCATGTCTCGATGACATTCGGGGGCAAGTTATTCTGCTTGTGACTGACATCAGCATGCATTTCTGCATGTCTGGCGGTTTTTATAGCTCACTGATAAATAATACCCCTACGACTGAACTGCACAAAAAAACACGACAGTTCGATATAAAATAATTAAAAATCGAGACAAAAAATGACTCTAAAATTGTATTGGAAAACATATAAAACGATGACATAACGCTTACTAAAAATGCTGACATTTGACACACAAATATAATACCAGACAACAACACTATCACGTTAAAAAGCAAGGACAAATACAGGATAGACAACAGCAACACTACCACATTTAAAAAGCGAGGACAAATTCAGCACAGTAAAAAATATACGATGGACTCTTAGACTGCAATTTCATTTCATTTTTTTTTTGCACCATAACAGGCCAGGAGACCAAATTACAGTAGTGAATTACATCACAGAACACCCAGGCTCGATGAAAATCACATTTCATTTATGTTTTCTCACCGGGAATCGAACCCGGAACCTTCCGTGTGTGAGTCAAGCGTCTTGACCACTACACCACGGAGGCCGCAATGACACACCTGTGTAATTTAAAACAATATATACGCTTCTCCTATTTGGTTTTCATTCTTCAGGACTCATATTGACCATATCGAGTCTGCCCAGCACCGTTTTCTAAGAAAAGTGGCATGGTTCCGCGAATTACAAATGGGTTCCTAAATAGAGTAATCTCATAATTTGTCTTCATTGGAGAAACGTAGAATTAAGATGACCTTATTTGCATTTTCAAAATACTTAATGCTATAAGTGATGTCCCATCTCTGTTGCAATCAATTTTTTTCCATGTTCCCAACCGTGTCACCAGAAGTAAAAATCTGCTATTTATTAAATCTTCTAAGAGCAACTTTTGTTTTTATGCCCCTATATCCAGAGTGCGTAGATTAGTCAATTCATCACACGACTTGGAGTTCTTTGGGATAGATCTTCCGGTTTTTCGTAGATATCTTTGCGACTAAAACAGTGTGGGATGAAGTAAGATTGGCATGGTTTAGCTCAAAGTCTTATGTCTTTCGTTTTTATGAGTATATTGTATACCATTATCGTATTGCCCTTGTTTGTCTTTGCTACATAGTTTTATGTTTTCTAGTTTTCTATTAGTATTGGCTCTACGTAATACTTTATTGTTGGTTATCATATCGGTCCAAGATATTCTTAACATCCTACGGTGGATCCACATTTCAAATGCTTCAAAGCGGCTTATAATTTTCCCAGTGTCTACTGGGAAAAACACATAAAAAATATTTATTTAGTTAGAATTAGATAAAGCAGTGAACGGTTAAGGCGTTGCTTAGAAAATACAATAATTCAGTCAGATGAATATCACAGTGTCAAAAGGGTTAAGCTTATTTACTTCATAAAAGTCAGCAGATGGAAGCATCGAAAAAATTGCAAGTTTAAACACAGGAAGAATAATGAATGTTACATACGTGGAAAGTGTGCATTAAAACCAATGATAGGTCATAAGCCCTGTAAATGTCTAAACATCCATTCCCCGTTCCTAGATCTCTGTTGCAATATCATATAATCAATCTTGATATTGTTTTCAATGTTTAAAATATATTAACATATTACAACAGACATGAAGAACATTTAAGAGAAGGTAATATAGAAGTCTAGGCATCTACAGGGCTTATGACCGGTCAATGGCTGGTTTCAGTGGCCACTTTACACACTGTGTAACATTCACCATTCTGCCTATATTTGAACATCTATATTCCTTCAATTCTTTCATCTGTTGATGTTTGTGAAGTTAAAGAGCTGAAACCTTTATTTATGCGGGTGAGATTCATCCAATTAAATTATTTCACCTACATTTCTAAGAAGTTCTTTATCTCTGTTGTAATATGTTAATATTAACAACTGCCTAGGGTCAGTCCTTGGCTACGAAAATTTGGAAGATTTAAAATATTTCAATTTTAAATAATTGTTTTGTTTTCGTCAAAATTGGCCAAATTTTCTATTTTACTTTTTTTGTGTAACCCGTTTTGTCTAAAACTCCTAAATATTTTTACCTTTTTTATTATTATTATGGATAACTTATATAGCGCCATTTTAGTAATAGAATACCTCAAGGTACCTTTATATTGAAACTTAACATTTTTGGAAACTTATTGCATCAGAGGGGGAAATCGTTTTTGACAATTTGCGAAGCGTAAGATAAAACACGACAGCGGGTAATAGCAATTTAGTAAATGCCACATCGCAAATGGATAATAAGGAAAGAGTGAATGGACTGACCTTTTTGTTGGTTTTTTTATCCCTCTGCTAAGTGGCAAAATTCCTGACTGCAATTTCTTCGTTATCTTTGTCACAGTAAATGTATTTTTGTTCATTATTATTAATATTTTGCGATGCATTTTGTACCGAAAATCGATTAGCGATTAAACATGTACTTCTACCGAGCTCGAAGCGAACACTAAGTTCAGGCGACAATTACTGTTATAACTATTAATTTGTTTATTGAAATCTTCATAAAAGTGCGAAAGGGACAGGATTGAATTTAGCGAGAGAAAAGGAGATATGTATGGGAATTAATCTACGCTGTGACACATTATCAAAAGCGGCGTAACCAACAATGTAATACGGAAGTCTAGGCAATTAACATCGGCAGAATGGTGAACGTTACACAATTTGTAAAGTAGCTACTTAAACAACCTAATGACAACTTATAAGCTCTGTAAATGCCTAGATTTCCATATTTCCTTCCCAAAAATGTTTTCCCTGTCTGTTGCAACAAATTTCAGCTCCCTAGAGAGGATATCCAGCATGGTCTACAGAGCTTTGGAGTATTTGTAGTATTCTTGCTACAATGAATGTAAAATATTGTTTCAAAAGGTTTTTTGTACCGTTATATTTTGTTGTCCCAGGCTGGCACCTAATGTGTAAGACTTGATCACCTTAACTTCATGGAACAGATGGTCGAATAAGCTGCATTTGGTTTACATGTTTGATGATGATGATGATGATGATGATGATGACGATGATTAAGATTATGATGATGATGACAATGATGACTTTATGTATTTGTACCCTTGTAAGATTCAACCAAAAAAATTTATAAATTAATAAAGCATAGGAATGCAATTGCATAAACGGGATTAATGGGCACGCCTCAAAAGCTCTAATAACGAAATTCTCCAAGCCACTGCAGGGTGGATCCATTCACCGTTGTTCGAGCAATGGCGGGATATGCTAAGACCACCATAAGTGCTGCAAATATAAAATTTTGTTTTTTGTTTATATTTATGTTTATGTTTATATGGTAGAATTGGCTCTGCACTATGTAGCCATTTTACTGGAATAAAAAAAAGGAGATTATTCCTTGTATTTCTTCCTGAATCACCAAACGTACCTTTCCCCTTTGAATGTTTATTGTTATATTTATGTTTATATTTATATTTATATTTATATTTATATTTATATTTATGTTTATGGTTATGTTTATAATTATGTTCATGTTTATATGGTAAAAATGGCTTTGCATTATGTAGTCATTTTACTGGAATAAAATAAAATAAAAATAACGTTAGATATGTTTGTTTTTAAAAAAAAAACGTGACGTGTTTTGAAAATAACCGATTCAATTTAGTCGCTTTAAGTTGAAAAGAATTCACTTTACGTTTTCCGATGAAATCTCATCCCACGTAGTTCCAAGATGCAAGATTCATTTATTATTTAACCAGAGTTTTATTGTTTTATCGCGTCATTAAGGCAATAAAGATTCTCTATCTGAGACACTTTTTATTTCAATTCCTGTTAACACTAGATTGTTTTATGACATTTTTATTTTTTCATTAAATCCGCCTGTTTCTTGTGAAATATTGGATAGACAAATAAACCTTTAATTGACTTTAAAATATACATTTAAAAATGGGTAATTACATAAGAAATGACTGATATTTCAACGGAAAGCAAGCACCTCTCGGAGAAGGGAATATACCTACATGTAATATGTATGTCGACGATAAAAGGGCTTTTGTCTGTGTGCAGGCAAATAAAGAATACAGTTCTTTGTGTGATATACTCGCAGAACCAAAACCCTGGTAGAGTATTTTAGACGCGATGGCTCTAATTTAAAAATCGTCAGGGACGTCCACCGTCCTCGGCGAGTGGAACGTGAATAAATCGACATTTGTAATCTGGCTTTTTTGTATGAAGATTTGTATAGGATTTTTACACCCTTAAAATGGCGACAGTTTATACGATATAATGACCCAACAAAACTTATTTTTGAATAAAACGAGATATTGAGCCTTAGAAGAAGATTTTAGCATTACGATAAACTAAAAAATAAGGTCGTACCATATTTACAAATACGTTAAATATCTATTTTAAAAATGAGTTTTTAGTGATTTCATAATCTTTGAGAATTTTTTTCACTAACTTACGAAATAAAAATTAAAAAACAAAAGAAATTAAACCCTAGAAGAAAATTTCAATTTCGACAAGGTATATTTAAAATTTGGTTTAGATTACTACAAGTACTTTAAATATCCCATCGAAATATCACATTTTAGCATTTTTCAGGCCACTCCCCCTTAAGGTGATTCTTAACAAAAATATTAAACGAATTTTTCATAGATGGCGCTTTTATCAATTTATATTGAAAAATGCAATTTTTACATTTTTTTTCAATGGATATTACACAACTTGGTTTGTGGAAACTTTACACTACTTATATTGATTGTAACAATTACCATAACAATAAAATTAAGGTCCTTTTCACAAAATGGTGTACAAAACAAAAAATATTGTATCAATAGGGCACTGAATTCAAATAAATACATCATCATCATTATCTATTCGCTCGATCATTTTTTGACATGAAGGTAAGATGATCATTTTTTGACATAAAGGTAAGATGATCATTTTTTTTAAATAAAGGTAAGATGATCATTTTTCGACATAAAGGTAAGATGATAATTGTTTGACATAAAGGTAAGATTTTTTATATTTACGCCCAATGGGCATTTTTATGGACACATTTATGCATAGAAAATTATTATAAAAAAGGGGAAAGACTCAATGGTATATAGTAGACTTTGTGGGAATGGAAGCGGGAGAGAGGTGTTTATAATTGAATTTGATTCAGTGATCGTTTGAAAGAAGACAACTAGTTATCAAAGAAATCAAGACTGGTATGTTTGTTGGCAGACCTAGAATTCTGGGCATAGGGGAAGAAAACCATAGTTAGTTCTATGGTTATCGGTACAAAAGAGTAAGTTTTGTCTGAGGTTTCTATTTGGGATATTTAATTTTATCAAGCTCAGTAGTTCAAGTGTATCAAATAGTGAGTTGAGAATTTTAAATAGGACTATAAGGTCGGATTTATTTTGACGGTCTTGAACAGAAAATATATTTAAGGTAGTTTCCAACTCATTTCCATTTCCATTTCTCATTTCCACTCAAAAATATTAATTTAACCTGTACATCTGTTTGTATTTTAAATAAATAAAATAAAATAAATAAATAAATAAATATAGGAATAAGTAATAGTAAGTTTAGTGAGATGATCATTTTTTGACATAAAAAGATGATAATTTTAAGTAAACTATGTATTTGTATTATATTTGGGATCAAATAAATAAATCGTTGAAGGCTAATTTTTTTAAAAATAAAATAATAATAACTTCCCTAAGGAGGGTGTATTCCAGTCCTTGCCTGTAAAAATTTGGACCAACTCATAAATCCTGTTTCTAGGATTCATGTTGTACTTCACAGGCAGAATTGTATTTCTCATCCTTTCGGACACGGATGAACATAGTCGGTGTTCAAATTTTGACGAGATTTCTTGTTTACGAAATCTGCATTAAGTAAATAAATACACGACATGTAGCCATTTAAGATCCCTATCGGCGCCATTACACATTCAATCAAAGTGAATATTTGAATATCTCCATCATGGATGAAGGAAAAAAAAGACACGTTTACTCATCTCGCTTGTGCGGACTTAGATTCATAAGAACAACGCGACTACGCTACAGAGACTTACTTCTTTAATTTATTGATATAATTTTATGTTGCTAGAATTTCACTCGTCGCTTTCTAGCTGCAGGACGGTTGGTGATTTTACTTCAATATGTAAATGTTATCAACCTTGAATTTTGTATGGGGTCTAGAACAGTCCATACGCTCAACAGCTGCAAGACTTAACTCTTAATTTTAACTTTTAATTTAAACTTTTAATTTTATTTTTAACTTTTACTTTTGATTTCAATTTTAACTTTTGATTTTAACTCTTAATTTATACTTTTTTATATATACATCTACTACCTGCATCTAATAAATTATTGTTGGTTGTGATTTTTTACAAAGAAATTTAAATGTTCATGGAAGCAGAGAGAGAGGGAGAAAAGTAGAGTTGGAGCCATACAATGTCTTCTCACTTTTCTGTACTTTCTATTTCATATTCATATTTTTAGTTTTTTAAAATTCAATAATTTTTCCCCTCTCCTCCTGCATTCATAATAAATTAGTGTGAAATCTGTAATTGGTCTTACTTTTTTTAATTGTTCTTTTGTACCTTGTTTAATATAAAGACTGTATGATTTCCTTAATAAATAAAAAAGACTTGTTATACTCCTATTTTTTTAATGAGTTCTTTTATGTTTTTATTTTAATATCATTCAAACACTTTACTTCATTGTCCAAATGAAACAAAATGTAGATGGGGGTTAAATTACTTACCGTTCATGCGCTCTGTAGCTGCAAGACGTGTTGTAATTTAGCTCCTATATGTTAAAATTGAAATATATCATAATTGGAAAGGAGGAGCTAGAATCTCAATCGTTCATGCTTTCTGTAGCTGCAAAACGTGCAGGGATTTATTTATTGTACAGCGCCCTACAGGTGATTTTCACAAAAATGGCGATGTATAAATTATCCAACTTAATATATATAACGATAACAAACGAGAAATGTAAATAAGTTAGTCATATTTTTTAAATGTATACAAGTTGATAGCACATAGTTGAATTTACAAAGTAAATATTTGTATTTGTGACCGATTGCGGTTCACATAATTACATTTTACCGAACACAAATGATCTATCCTGAAATTCCAAGGTCCATTATTTTTGCGATGTTACAGGATATTCTGCGCATGACGTCACAAACGGCATCTGACATTTGATACCGGAATCTGGTTTAATTGAATTTACCAAATAAACGCTGACAGGTCGACTGTTAAGTCATCATAAATTATGTCTCAATTCCAAATCGGCCACCAGAAATCACACATTTCTCTTGCACAAATCTAGACTTAATTAAATTTGACACCGTGGCTAAATGGTGGCGCGGTTGCTTTCAAACTACGTTCATATATTTAGAAATATATTAGAAATATGTTTTATTATAGTTAAATTAAATTCCAAGAGAAAACAATGCTTTGTTTTAAAATTTGCGAGGTATTCTTTTTTCAGAAAGATTTTTACAAATGAAAAAAAAAGCGCATATATTCAATATAATATTATTCACATGATAAAATTCGTTTAATAAAGGTACATTGCCTTAAATTATTTAACAACGTTTTCTCTATATTCGTCTCCAGAACCGCAATACTGTAACTTTCCTTGCCGTTTTTTAAGGAATCCTTAAGTAGGGATTTTATCCCTTGCGAAAGATATCGCGAAAAATTTATGATTCTCGATCTATTGTTAATTAAGAAAGATACTAACAATTTGTGGTAAGGATAAATCCTTAATATTATATTTGTCTACGGGTAATACCGCGTTTATTGTCTATGGTTTTGTTTTTTATCCATAGAAGTATAAAATAAACGGTCAAAAATCAAAATCGTTGCAATCAAGAGACTCATCTAAAAATGAAGTAAGTGTTTATTGTTAAATTTTCTAAATAAAATGCTTTCTTAATAATGTATTTGGTACAATGTTAGAGGCGTTTGAATGATTATTGTTATTATTTCATTAAAATATTGCAACCTCCTATTATTTTCGTGGTGTTAATAAATATTCCCTTCTCTTTAAAAGACCATCTTTGAATCAGTTTGTTCGCAGGTCACACCAAGTCATTCTAATAACGTATTCCAGTATTTATTTATGTACCTACAATAAAATGTTAATTATTTTTCTTCAGCAACCAAATTGGAAAGAGGTCCAGCCGCGTCAATGGACGCCAAATGGATATTTTAGCGGATTTCATGCTGGGGCACTCTGAGTTTGCTGCCGGTATATTCATTGGGATGAACGGAAAATAAACTTTGTCTCGTATATCTCGATAAACTCACCTAATATAATTTTTCTCACTAATAATCATTGCACCGTGATTTTCATGGAACTACAAAAAACTACAACCATTCATTGTATATTTGTTATTTTTTTGCATCCGAGTATATCTAATAGTTTGCCTATAAATATAATTAGCTTTTTTTTTAGCACATTTCAGGTTATTTATCTTACATTCTATGTTTTGATCATAACAGATTATACTGCAGTCGATTTTTACGTCCATACTTTCCTCTATCTAATAAAACCTATCAATTTCAACAAATTAAATATAATCTGTAAAGCAAAAACATTATCACAATGCATGTTTAATCTTAATTACACATTGGAAACTGTTTTGACAGTTCGAACTAATAACTCATTCTATGCTTTCGAGGACGACATGCGTCTGTTCATAACAGTCACGAATGCAATTTTTAAAATGTGCCCGTTTATGTACCTCGCGGCGCTACCGTTTGCAGGTAGAAATAATATTATTAATATTTACCGTGAAATAAAACATGTTCGCTGTAATAGTGTGAACTGCCTGATAATGTATAAAAGGAAATATATTATTTCATGTTGTAAACTATTATTACTAAATATTATCATTTTTAACTTATACATTAAGCAAACAATCATGAATTTACATTTAAAGACCAATATTATTTGTAAAATGAGCTCAGAAACTTATATGTTGAAAATATTACTTATTACTTTTTTTATATTTTATATGGTAATGGAATTTACTAATATTGGTATACTACAATCTGTTCTCAGGGTGATTAAAACTATATATATATTAAAACATCACGCTTTATTTATGTCTGGCAGAACTTTTAATCTCATTTTTGAATTTATTAATAAGCAATTAAAATTAGAAAAAACTAACTTATCATATTTATGTACAAAACTTGTTATAAAAAACTGTATAGTATTTCAGCTGATGTTTACTATATTAACTATTTTTGCATACTATAAATTATATCAGTTTCACTACTTCATTATACTTATGCAACTTACTATTCACAGTACATTTTTAATTATGGTTATACAGACGATGACTGGTGTTTCACTGCCTCTAATTTATTCATATCTCTGTACTTATTATTTATTTGTTTCTAAAACCATCACACTTAAATTTGAAATTGTGAGATTAATATTTTTTAAATTTGAATGTTTACTGATTGCAACCAAATTTCATATTTACAGATGCTTTTATTCTACAATTATGCTAAATAATGATTATTTGTATTTATTATGCTATATTTTTTCATTTTTTGAGGCTTTAATTCAAGCAAATATCTTTAAATATATTTTATTAAGATTTTATTCATTGATTTCGTCTGGTCGGTCTGAGTGGTACAAACACAAGTTACGTCAAAAATTTTTTTTTTGCGAATCCATTAAACAACTTACCCACTGTATATCTTATATATGTTTTCTAAAAATAGAGACTTCTTACATTTTACCTTCTATTCAAAAAATCATAATATGTATTAATAGCGATATAATTTGGTGCTTTGCCCTGTCATGCCTTTGATATTCTATCAAAACTGTAGAGGCCTTCGAAGCAAGGTCGAAACATTTTTCCATAACATATTACTAAATAATATTTATTCTATATACGGCATAACCGAGACTTGGCTCCATGATAATATCTTTGGTGGCGAACTAGCTCCAATATTGAACTTCAGTATTTTCCGGGCCGATAGACCTTACCACGAAAGTAACGTATCCCGCGGAGGCGGGGTGATGATTATCTGCCGAAAGGAGCTTGAAGCTCGCGCTCGCGAAGATTTGGCATGCACAGCGGAGTGCGTATGGATAACTATTCCTGCCGGCAAATTAATCTTAAACCAAAATGTTCACATAGCGTGTGTCTATTTACCTCAAGGACGCAATTACAACACAGCGGTAAATTCTTTTTCATCATTATTAAGTTCGGTCCGTGACCAATGTCCCGGTGACGCTGTAATAGTGATGGGTGATTTCAATATGCCAAACATCACCTGGATTATTGGACAACATAACAATTCTCTTATACCACACTCCGTAAGTCATCACACTGACGCTGCATTTATAGATACCCTATACTACACTGGACTTTTACAATATAATAACATTTTGAATCTCAACGGTAAAATACTTGATTTGGTTATTAGTAATATTGAATGCCAAATACTGCACAGTGATTCACCTTTAGTAAAGGAAGACTCCCATCACCCTGCATTAAAGATCACACTTCTGGTAGAACCGGTAAATAGCTCTCTTTTTGGTGCTCAAAGGGAAGTTTTACTATTTCGATACGGTGATTACAATCAAATTAACAATTTTTTGACAAATATAAATTGGACGATTCTAAGTGAGATCGAAGATATTGACTCTGCCATAAAATATTTCTATGGCAGTATCAATAAAGCCATTTCTACATATGTTCCGAAAAAGTTATTTAATCCAAAAAAATATCCGAAGTGGTACAACTCCTCTTTGATAAAAATCATAAAAGAAAAGAAAAAAATACATAAAAAATGGATAAAATATGGTAATCCACGTGACTATTCTGAATTTTCACTACTTCGATCAAGACAAAAGAAAGTTCAAAAAGACTGCTACAAATGTTATATCAACACTATTGAACGTGAAATACCACAAAATCCTAAAAAACTATGGTCTTACATTAAACATCAGAATAAAGGATCAAATACTCCACAAACCATATGCTTTGAAAATGAAGTTGTGTCAGGGGGAGAAAACGTATGCAATCTCTTCCTGAAATACTTTAATTCTATTTATTCATCACCAACCACAGCTTCAATTACATTCACAGAAGAAGAAAATACCACAGATCAATGGGCTTCTGATAATATAGGTTCTATAATTTTAAACAAGGTAGAAGTTTTTAAATATTTAATTAAGCTCGATGTAAACAAAGGTGCAGGCAGCGATGGGATTCCACCTTTATTCGTTGTACGCTGTGCGCAATCTCTAGTGACTCCGCTGACTTTACTTTTTAACAGATCACTTAAAGAAGGAATTTTCCCTCAAAAGTTTAAGGAAGCACTTGTCATTCCAATACATAAGTCGGGAGCAAAAAATTTAGCTAAAAACTATCGCCCAATATCAATTTTGTCGGTATTTAGTAAACTTTTTGAAAAAATAATATACGATCGCATATATCCCCTTATTTTAAAATATATTCCAAATCAACAGCACGGTTTTCTAAAACAACGGTCAGTTTTATCGAATCTTACAATTTTCACAGACTTTGCTATGCAAAACTTGCGTAGTAACAATCAGACAGATGTCATATACACCGACTATTCCAAAGCATTTGACAGGGTAAATCATCAAATTTTAATTAATAAATTACGGTGCATGGGTATCCATGGGGATTTACTCAAATGGTTTACATCATACCTAGAAAAAAGGTTACAGAGTGTAACAATTGAAGGCTATAATTCACACTTTGTAACTATACCTTCTGGTGTACCACAGGGTTCTCACCTGGGCCCTCTACTATTTAACGCATATACTTATGATATAAACAAATGCTTTAAATATTGTAAATTCATATCCTTTGCTGATGACATGAAAGTTTACGCCTGCATTAAATCTCACACTGACTGTGCAAAAATGCAAGAAGATCTCGACAGACTTTTTCAGTATTGTAATCAAAATTTACTGGAATTAAATATTAGTAAATGTCATTCATTTTGTATTTCGCGCAAACAAACAACAATCAGCTTTCCTTACTCTTTTAATAATACCCCGATCTCTATAACAGATAGTCAAATTCGCGACTTAGGTGTTATTATTGACTCAAAACTTATGTTTAATATTCATATTGAATCAGTCCTAAAAAAGGCATATAAAATGGTTGGACTTATTATGCGAGTATCAAAACCTTTTAAACATGCGGAGACATATGAAAAACTCTACAAAACATTTGTTCGTCCCCAGGTAGAATACTGTACTCCTATTTGGTCACCTTACTATAATGTAAGTATTAATAGACTAGAAAGGGTCCAACAAAAATTTTTTAAGCAGGTCGACTACCGGTTAAACATTAACCTTTCTAATCATGCTGAAAGTATGCAGTACCATGGAATAAACTCTCTTAAAAATCGAAGAATAATGTTGGACCAGTTATTTTTATTCAAATTAATTAATAACAAAATTGATTCTCCTAACCTACTAGAAAGACTTCCATTCCGTGTGCCATCTAGACCGACAAGACAAAATCTTTTGTTTTACACTGAAAACGCGTCAACAAACTATTTTAAACAATCTACAATACCTAGAATATGCGACCAGTATAACAATATATTTACCGAGGCTGATATTTTTTGTGACAATGTATGTAAATTTAGGTCAAAAATTATTGAAATTTTGAGAGAAGCAGACATTTAACATTATTATTATATAAATATTTTTTCATTTCTTTACTTTTACATTTATTATATTGAACATAATTAAAATTATTGTATTAAGTGTAAACAATTTTTTTGGTGTGTGCATGAGTTTCTTACTCTAATATACAAAGAAATTGGCAATATATGTGTACATACTGTTTGTTTACCTAGTAAAATAAATAAATAAATAAATAAATAAATAAGTATGTGGACAACTTTGACATCCCTACTGAATAGTGGAGGTCCGGAAAAATCTGAACTTCAGGGGCAAAAGGTAAGTAAACTATAGAAAAAGGATAGGCACTTTATAAATGCTATATTTTTTATAATTTCCTTTAAACAAGAAAGACATCCTTTTTCTTATATTTTACTTGCATAAATATTATAGTATTAAACTAATAAATAATACACATTTCTTTCAGGTATGGGTAAGCCTTGAGTCAAAGGTTCGCACGAAACGTGCGAAGCTTAGGAGGGAGCGCAATGAAACTGGCAATATCCATCCATATGAAAAAATGTCAGCCCTAGAGGAGAAGGTCTTACAAGTTAGGTCTTACAAGTGAGGAATAAGACTTATTTACGAGGAAATCCGGTCTCACTTTTCTTCATCCAAAGGTATTTCCGTATTTTCTCACTGGATTATGGCACTAAAACTAAATGATTTTGTTACATATTATAGATATTTACCATTGGCGTATTTCCAATGTTTAGCTTTTTTTTATTGTTTCTCGTGGTAGATTCAGTTGTATTGATTTATTATGTTACACTAATTATATTTTTCCTACCCTTTTACCATCTTCCTAAGTATACATATCTAGATGTCAAAACAACCGGCTTTGTAATATCTTGGTAGATATGTAAATAAATACATATGAAAAATTAAGCACGCATAAAAAAATTACGATAAAACTATATTTTTTGCTTTAATTGTGATTTAATTTATAATTGCTTTGAAGCGGACACTTTTAATAAAAGAAATCAATTTTAAATACGGAAGAAAATTACTTTAATTTCCGATTTAGTAAGGAACGTACAGTAAAGTTTCAGCGCCACTTATTGGTTGAATTCGACCTTTAGTCGTCAGCGATTACAAGT
This sequence comes from Micrasema longulum, assembly GCF_059751315.1. Classification (NCBI taxonomy): domain Eukaryota; kingdom Metazoa; phylum Arthropoda; class Insecta; order Trichoptera; family Brachycentridae; genus Micrasema; species Micrasema longulum. The sequence goes on from NW_028278253.1 coordinate 92,528, forward strand.
TGGTATAACCCTCCGAAGCAGATAAAGAAGTTAAGTCTCGGTATGTACCTATAATGATAGCGTTTGTAGTTGCTACCCTGTGCCCCGATTACAATGGAAAGTTAACATTTATCTTCAATTTTATCTACAAATTAAAATTAAGTTTTCTGTATGAAAAGCAGAATATGCGTACAATTTTTTCTTCTAAACATGTTCAATTATAGATTACCGACGAAGATACTTTAAAATTCTATGCAAACGTACTCATTTTTGTACAGAAATATAGGTTTTTCTTAATAAACAGTCCAAGATAACTCTGTAAACTTCCCATTGTAATCGGGGCCCTGAAAATGTAATTCATTTGTATTGTATGACGCAAATTTGACCACATAACCGAGTATCGCAAGCAACTACACTGGCTCAATATCAGTCAGAAGAAACATTCACATTCTATCACTTCTTCACACTATTTTGAATAATCCCACTTCGCCTGTTTATCTGAGAGAGCTCATCCAACCTCTTTCACAACACGGACTATCTCTTCGTTCTAGTAACGAAAGAACCCTTTTAATACCCTGTCATCGCTCTAATTTTCTTGCCTCCTCTTTCACAGTAGTAGCCGCTCGATTGTGGAATAATCTACTCACTAATGTTAGAGACGCGCCTTCTTTATTTACATTTACGTCTAGATTGAAATGTCACTATCTAAATATTTAAATTGTTCCTTTATCCTTCTTCTTTCCTTCCCATCCTCTTTCCTCTCTTCATAGTACAGTGTTATTTTTGTTTGTATATATTTATTTTTGTTAATCTTTGCTTTTAACTTTTGTATAAAATTGTAAGATTCATTATGTCCATGTATTTATAATTTTCTCAAACTGAAAGGTTTTGGGTAGGTAGGAAGAAATTGCCTTAAGGCAATATGCCCGCCCTTATATTATATTTATTGTATATGTATATAAAGTGTCAAATAAATAAATAAAATCTTATATGATCAACAAAAATTACTTGCTTGATTTTTTTTATTGTTTAATTATTATATTTGTAAAGTTGGACACGCTTTTTACAGTAATGTGATATTTTATATGAATATTTTTTTCACGGCGGATACAATAAGATTTAGATAGTATGAAGAAATTGATCAATTAGATTCAAGTTTGACATAATTTGGTCGTCTCAGATCAACTGACTTTAATATCCCAACCCACGACCAAACCAAATATGGTAGAAAGATTGTCTAACATAAACACGTTGTTTAGGATAACTTAAAATACTATTGAAGAAAATGAAGCGATGAATGTCTGGCTGGACTTGGCCATAACAAACTTCTATAGATTGAGGTAGTCTAACTAGGAGACAAATTTTACAGAAATTTGAAATGAATTTTTTTTAAAGAAACAAACAGTTAACAATGATAAAGTAACATTAAAAAAATACAGTTTAAAGACAGACCAGCAAAGTTTCTAAATAAGAATCATACATAAAATTGAATTGTGTTACAACAAAAGGGTGTGTTTATGTGTATTTATATGAGAGTAAGTGTCGATGTGTGTTTATGTGTATTAGTGTAAAAGTAAGTGTTCAGGTGTGTGTAAGTGTGAGCATCATTAAAAAGTAAGTGGGATTGTATCGCAACCAGAAATAAGGAGTCTTACTTTATTTTTAAATAAATTAAGGGGCATGTAAAATACATCTATAGAAGAAAAAAAAGCATTATATTTTGAGCAGGAACGATAGAGTGTTGTGCATAGTTTGTGCTACAGACTTGCAGATGGAATAAATACTTATTTCTTGCCACGCGAAAGCGGACATTAAGATTAATAACATTTTGAGGTATTAATGTACAATTGATTTTTATTACAGTAGTCAAATAGACGATCAAGATTTTTTTGGATATTTACACAGTGAGATATATGGTTAACATTGGCTAATATCTTGGCATCATTGGCAAAAAGTAGAATTTGAGAAAATTTAAAGCACTGATTTATATCATTAATATAGAAAGAGAATAAAATGGGACCTAAATGGGAACCCTGCGGAACACCAGAGCTGCAATATTTGAAACTAGATAGGACACCGCTTATAGCCACTGCCTTAGAAGTTATGCATTTAGAAGCCTATAGAAGCCAGTTGTAACAGAATAAGTAAATAGGAATGGCTTACTAAACTTACTAAAAGAGATAAAAAAAATAGATCATTAATTACATAACAAAATATTCGTAATAGATATTATAATTTTTATACAGCTGTGCGACCGTTTTCCAAGTGTAGATTTTTTATATGAAAATAATATAGTATTTTGAGAATGTCCAAATGCTTGCAGACCGACTATACTCTCTCCCTGGGGAGTTGTTCATATTCAAATTGGTTGCAACAGAGAAGAAAAACATTTTTGAGAACGAATATGGGAGTCTAGGCATTTACAGGGCTTACGACCTGTCATTGGCTGGTTTAAGTGGCCACTTTACACACTGTGTAACATTTACCATTCTACACAAATATTTGAACATCTGTATTCCTTCAATTCTTTCATCAGTTGATGTTCGTGAAGTCAAAGAGCCGAAAACATTATTTATGCGGGTGAGATTCATCTAATTTAATTATTAATTCTACATACTAGGCAATGCCTGAATTTTTTTTTTCAATTTCTTTACTTCTTCATCGACCAGGTAGATTTATCAACAATATTTTGAGTTTGTCCAAAGACAAGGACTAAATTTAACTTCCTGGGGAGCTGTTAATATAAACTTATTACAACAGAGATGAAGAACATTTTAGAGAAGGTAAAGGAAGTCTAGGAATAAATATGTTCAAATATGATAATGTGATAATAATTTTAAAGAAAAATAGATGTTAAAGCATAGGCAAAATTGTGAATGTTACACAGTGTATAAAATGGCCATTTAAACCAGCCAACGAGAGGTTATAAGCCCTGCCTTAACTAACATATTCCCTTCTCAAAAATGTTTTCCCTCTCTATTGCGACCAATTTAAAAATAATATGTTAAAATCAAGTATGCATTGTATTCAATTTCTGCAATAAATTATGCTTTTAATTCACCCATTCCAAGATTGCACAGTATCGGGAACCAGATCAGTTGTATCGTCATTTTTTACATAAAACATAATTCCAGACAGAATTTTAATAGTCAACTTTATACACACAAATTTTTAAAAAAATGTACAGAAATAACATCATCATCATTCCCTCTCTGCACCTAATGGTGCATAGGGCACTACATTTGTACACCAATCGCAGCGTATCTTGATCATCTTTGTTACATTACGGTAAAATGATCAGTCTTACGCTTCAAGTACCAGTCCAGGGACTATAAAATATTTCATATCAACCTTGGGAATTGAACCTAAGACCTCTTGCATGGAAAACTAACACGTGACGGCAGAAATAAAGCCTTTTTATTATTTAGTTTGTCGAAAATGATGAACACAAAATATTAGTATCAATAAAAAATGTAATTGTGTAAAAAAAAATTGATGTATTACATTTTCTTAACCCATTGTATTTTTTTTATACTTTTGCAACCCTCTAATCCAACAAGGATTTACAAAATAAGAATTGAAATAACTTTTTTGAAATCAACATCATGTAGATTTTATATGCGTTTGTGTAAGGTTCACGAACGCGCCAGTTCTAGTTAATCGACCAATATGGGTATATCTGTATGTGCGTGTATATAAATAAATGTCTCGTCACGGGCTGTGCCCAGAGAGGCGTTCATATAGAAAATAAAAATAAAAAGAATCATGTAAAATCAAAAATAAATCAATGAACGGTTGTATTAGTCTTACACATTTTAAGAGTCCAGGCGTGGGACGAAATGTGTATATTTATATTCAGTTTAGGATTCATTGGCATGATTTATGATATCTTTGAGGAATTTCGGGAAACTGAAAGTCATCAAGTCTGTGTGTTTTATGTTAATTTTTATTGGCAATTTATGTGAACTTAACACATACCAAAATGTTAAGTATTTGATTCAATAATAAATAATTATCATTTTTTGGCGTTCATATTTATCCTACTCATTTATTTAGATTAATATATAATAGATTTAAATAAAAAGCTATCATTATCAACCCTTTTGCGCATTCAGTGCATAAGGCACTGTATGTTTACCCACATTCATCTTAAGGTACCACAGAGACAAACGCGTTATACACAACTTTTCCACATAACTAAATGCAGAACAAATTCGTCAAAAAACGCTACGATTAACCGTATTATGAATACGTATAACAGGAAATTTAACGAAATAGATATATTTACCAAAAATATTAAATTTATCAAAGCTGCAATAGGTAATAAATTGACTTGGTCCGCATCCTCCTCTCCGTTGCTGTCTATCCCTGAACAAATATAAGTTTTATAGTGAGAAGATCTTTTAATATAATTATTTATCCCCGTACTGCGGGCCAACTGTTTGTGACACCTGATTTTTATAATCCGAAGCATTTCTATTAAACTTATATCTTATTCTTATTTATATATTATGTAGGTGCATATAATATGCATTTGTGTGTTCGTTTTGAATCAACGTTCGCGTATTGTCAAACCTTATTTTATTGTTGTCATTATTTCGTATTTACTGCATTTTGTGGTTACCTACTGTATTGTATAGGACTCGTCGCACATTATTCATTCGATGTGTATCAGTTAAATTTTTTAATAAAATGCTTTTTTTTTCAGAATACGGTTTTGAAATTTAACATACTTTAAAAAAAAAAAACAATTTATATCATTTCGTCATTTGAATTTTAACAAAAAGGTTTCTAACTTTTTACTAAGCTCTTTATTGTACCATTTTTAAAACAATTTACAAGTTGTAAACAATTATTTTTTTCATACTTACGCACCCACACACACGCACCCTCTCCCTCATTCATTCCCACACGCACATGTATCCTCTCCCTCATTCATTCACGCATACACACATTCACATACACATGAATACAAACGTCACACAAATACAATTACTAAACTTCTTTTCTTATATATTATGCGTCATTATATTTACAGTGGATTTTTTTAATTGGCTTTTGTATTGTTAAGATTTTTCTAATTATTTTGTTTATGTAATAGCTGTAAAAATCCAAATAAAATAAAATAAAAAATTTAAAAAAAAGTATTGATAAAACAAATGCACCATAGTTCAATCATCTGTTACACTTTTAAAAAATCACTTGAATGCATGCACATCTGTAGCCTTCATCTGCCCAGATGCACACTAAAACCGCTTACATATTTTTTTTTCAAAATATCAGTATTTTTTCATTTTCGAATAGTTAATTTTCCATTTAATTTTTTTTTAATGCATTTTTGTGATTTATTTTGTTAGACGCGTTTTGTGAATTCTTTGGGGAATTTTAACAGCAAGTGAAATTTGAAAATTGATTCGACTAGGACTTGATGCATATCTCTGATCACCTAACCGTCTGTGTAACGAAAATTATTGAGATTCTCTACAGTAGGAACACTAATGCATTGCCCTTTGCACCAATAGATGAGGAAAAGGAATGAGATAGTGATAATTGCGTTCTTTGTTTATAAAATGTGATGGTTTTGGCCAGAGAGTATTTTCAAGTCTTTCTTTTCTTTCTTTATTTTGCCTTTTGAACTCCACAAGTGCCAATTTATTTAAGAAAAATATTTACAATTGACTGCTGCACATCGATAGGGACATAACTGTAGAGGGACATGATAGCAAAATTGACAAATCTGCTTTCCTTCCATTTAAATTTTCATGGTTTTATTTAAGCATTTTTGTATTATTTAATTAAGTATTCACGGTTATTTGATTTATTATATATTACTCTCATTTATTACTAAAGTATAGAGTGAGTTTATATAAACCATATCTCAATTGAACGTAGTTATGCAGAAAGAAGATTTTGAAAACATTAGATGCAGTTAGATCAATTCTATGTTCTGCTAAAACATCTAGATCGCTTTTATACATAAAACTGTAATAATCAACTAAAAATAATTTCGATCATAAATACGGCATTTCTCTATTTGCAGAAAACACTCTCAATACTAAAAAAATCTTACGGTACTTTAAAAATCATTAAAACTGGTTAAATACATGACTAGATTATTGTTTGCAATATTTAAAAAAACGAATGTATTCATTGCTTATCATTTGCCAAAGTAAAAAAAATTCCAACTCATTGTGTAGATTTGATATTCACTCATTCAATGATCATTACAATTCTGTTTTCTATTAATTTCAATGATACTATTATTTTTTGATTATGTATGTATCTTAATTTGTATAATTTATATTTTAAAATCTATATATTTTATTTTTTTTATTTGTAATAGAAATATTTGAGTTCTTATAATTTAAAGAAGGCCATTTTCAACGAGTTGTGTAAATAACTCACTAATAGAAAATGGGAATCGAGTCGAGCCACAGGACCACAACCCGATTTTTTTTTTTTAATAACAGATAATTTTTTTCACATTTTCTTCTTTAGAATTTTATTTTTTATTATTTATACCTTGTTTTTTTCTGAATTGTTGTTCTATTTCATCACGTCTTATTATAATTGCATTAATTTTACAGTGTATTTTTTATTGTTAATTATTATGGCTTAGCACGGGTACAGCCTAAAAAAACTTAATAACTTCATTAATATTCAAACAAGCGTTATTTTTAATGAGTAAATAAATAAACGATGACCAAAACTCTTCAATGATAATAGTTGTTGGATGCAAAGACTCTTTATGTGATCTATCGCGCAATGTCGACCGCTTGCCGCTGCGGCAGCGTAGACCACCTAGCCTACCTCACTAACCCCCACCTCTCCGCATACTTCATACCGTGCACCATATAAAATAATATAATGTATGCATGTGTGTGTTTTGCTGTAATATGTGTTGTAATTACCTTCGTCGTGTCATTAGGGAAATGGCCGACATTAATCAAAGTGTAGTAACAATAAAGAATGACGCTTTCCCCGAGTATCGAACCTGTGATCATGATTTAACTGTGGTGTGGAGTCTGTTTGCTTTCTCTTCTTCGTCTTAATTCCATCTAAATCCGCCTCATCTTGAGGATTTAAATTAACAGGGTTGCCATGTATCACAGAAACACATTGTACCGCGGACGAGAACTTCTTTCGGACAGAGATCTTTTAGATTTATGGCTCCAAATAAGGCTAAAGATATTTTATTCACCCAACCCGACATAACAACTATACAAAAAAAATCCAGTGGCTTATTAAATTTAAAAAAAAAAGAAACTGAAAGCTTATTAAACTACATTGCAAGGTTAGTAATATTAAAGTTAGTTATTAATATTAGTCAAAAATGCTGACATACACAAATATAACACCAGACAACAACAATACTATCATATTGAAAAAGCAAAGACAAACACAGGACAGTCAAAAATACTACATAATGGACTTAAACACTACAACGACCTACCTTACTACTTGAAAACTTTTACTGGAGACAAATTTAAAATCAATCTGAAAAAGCACATGATGACTGAACTAACTAGACTAGACGAGACATAAAATGACTAGACAATGTAAAATTTCAAATGTAACCCTAACGGGTTTTTTAAAATTGTAAATCAATAAAAATAAAAAAATAAAAATACTATCCACGACAATTTAAACACTATACAATATAAAAACAAGACGGATAAAATTTATATATGTATGTGTATGTATGTGTGTGCCATGCGCAGTCTGTTCATAAAACGCATGGAACCATTGGTTCCCCTACATTTTGGCAAATAATGTTTATAAAATAGCATATTTAATAAATGAATTATCCGTCATAATACCTAACATTAAGATTACTATAAACAAATTATGAAATAATAATTTGATATGTAATCGCGATAAATTTTACTATAGCCTTTAAAAAATATGTTGAAAAGCAACGTAGCCTCCACACATTTACCAGCGCCGTCAAGCGCGTACTGATCGGCAAGTGCGAGTTGGTTAATTTGTCATTACAATTTATTACTAGATATGTAAAATTGATGTTTTTATTTCTAATCATATGTATAAAGTATTTATTTTGTCTTTAATTTAATTAAAAGGGCAGTGTATATTATTATGTAACAATAACTTATATATTAATTGCTTCCCTAATCAAAAAACCCCACTGCACGCCCCTGGTGTGTACGTATATATGCATGTATATTTATGTGTATTTTATGTATATAAATATATATATGTATGTATATGAGCATGAATATGTGTGCATGTATGTGTATGTATGTTTATAAGAGTGCATACGTGTGTGTATAAATATGGAGATATATGCATAAATAAACATATATGTTAGTCTGCTTTAGCAGAGGTCGTTTCCAACTAAGAATATTTTTATATTATTAAATGAAAATAAATAAAAAAATGGATACATTTCGATGTTTTTCTCACTTTTTTAAGTAAACATTTTTTTTAAATTTTGATTAAGATTTCTTTAAATCTACATGCCTACGTTATGTAAAAATGATTAAAACTGTTAAAAAATGATATTTTATAAAAGATACTTCTGTAATGCCTTATCAAAATTGCTTACAATTATTTAAGAATTTCATCCAGTTATATTTATAAATTATTTAGTCATTCCAGCAAATTCAGATAATTTACAAAAGAAATAATTACGTATCCCTAACTTTATGATGCCAAGAGTTCTGTGTTGATTTGGAAAAACCATATTGGAAAGTGGAAACATGGACATCATTAAAACTATAGAAAAAATAAATTGTTACATAATATATATCGATAAAAATCTGGAAAACACGCTTAATAGTATGTAAATCTATGAAATATCTCGTAGCAGTCTCCAGCAATGTTCTCTTCCCTTAACCAAAATCCGAATTTGTACACTTCTCCTGAAATTGGCTTTCGTATTAGAGAACCCAATATGTTCATCAAGGACGTTAAACACTTTGGGGCCACAAAAGAGACATTTCTCTGAGCAAAAGTATACGAGTAAGAAAATCGCAAAGAAGGTATCCCTGTTAGGAAGGATAAGGAATAAATTAGACATTAAAACCTCTCTGCTGAAATTTAAAAGTATTATCGTTCCCCACATTGATTATTGCTCCAGTATTTTATATTTAAGTAATGAAGGAGATCTAAAAAGACTCCAAATAATACAAAACAAAGCGATGAGGATAATATTAAGATGTGGGAGACGAACAAATGTTAAGAAAATGATTCAACTTCTAGATATCATGACAATTGATCAAAGAATCAAATTCAATGTTGCCAATGAAATAAACAAAATTATTAAAGGAATAGTTCCGAGATATTTTCAAAATAAACTAAAAAATAATGAGTTCTTTCATAACTATGCAACAAGAGGATCTAAAAATATAAGACTGGAAAAGAAATCAAAAGCAATGTCCCAGAAAACTGCCTTATGTACAAGGGAATAAAACTGTTTGAAGAAATGCCAGAAAGCATAAAAAATGAAATGAATGTAAATATATTTAAAATTAAATGTAAAAAGTACATATGTGAAAAATATTAGGTAGTAAATAGTGTAAATAGTGAATATAATTAATGAAAATGTACATATGAAACAGTTAATATTATAAATTAGGATACTAAGTGTATAATAGTGATAAATAATGTTAGAATAAGTATAGATGTAAATATTGTGTTGTAAATATATATTAGACTATGTAATACATAGAACTAAATAAATAAATAATAAAAAATAAAAATAAAAGTCTTATGTGTTTTTGGTATTAAATAACTCAAATTACAGGAAAACCTCGCACGAGCATTCTGCTGGGATCTCCTATGTCAATGACTCTTTAAAATTAAAATGATAACAACAAAAAACTAGGCCGAAAACAAAATAATAGAAATAAAATAAATGAATTAGAAATCAAAATTAAAATCAATACAATTTATTTTTAGTTAAATTATGGTTATAATTCAAGTTTTATTCAATTTGATTTTAGTGTAATTAAAATTTAATCTTAAATATTCAAGTCAAATATAAATAAATAAACCATTTTTATTTAGTTCAATTAAAAATAAATGTAAATAAATCGAAAATAAAACTGGATTTGCATTAAATTTCAATTAAAATAAATAATCAATTTCTTTGAAATTAATTTCATATATTTAATTAAACTAAACAGGATAAATTATTAATATGTGTTTTTAAGTTTTTTTTTTAAACTTCAACCATGTCCTCAGTTGGACGACATGTATACAAAACGACACCTTTTACTTTTTCAATAAAAGTTTTCTTCTTTATATTACACAAAAATATTATACCTGTCTATTTATTATAGGAGCGAAAATTCATAAACATTTCTTGTATAACCACGAACTGGCCATGTCTTTGTATGATTTTTTGTTTTCTATTTTTACTGTTAATATGGATTTCAATAATATGTATTTCACTGCTATGTAATTATTTTTTATTTTAATCTTTTATTTATATTGAAAAAAAAAACTAGAAAATCGAAATAAAAAAAAAATAAAAATTAAAAAAAATTACCAATTAAAAAAAAATTGGCACAACCCTGTTAATCATCTAGTGTGTGGTTCTGGTTTCGTAATAAACACTTGTTGCTGCGGCATTCTTCTTTCTCATTGCGAAGTTGATAACCCAAGCAAGGCTGGTTTTTACATCAGCGTTAAAATAAAAAAAAGAGAATCAAAATGTTAGTTATATACCATAGGATTCCTATAAATTCACACCTTTGAATAGGTACTGAAGAAGGATATGAAATTTCGGGTTCAAGAATCTTTTGTAAAGGTGAACTAAAATAATTAAATCGATTTGAAAATTTCTCAAATATAATAGTTATTTTAAGGGGGGAAAAAGTTTTGGAAAAATACTTTTACTTGTATCTTTTACCCTAGTTTATCAGTTTTTATATTTAAAAACAAAACTGAAATACAAATGACGATATTAGAAGAAAACTTTGAAATCTCCACTAAAAACGGAAAATGAGTTATTGATGCCAAAATAAACTTACATACAAATCTAATTTTAATTTAATCTTTGTACCTAAATAATCATCATCATCATTCTCTTTCCACACCTTATGGTGCATAGAGCGCTGCATTGGTACACCAATAATGGTGTAATTCGAAACCGGCTCTAAATCTTGCAAAAATAGATTTCAATTATACTACTTGACACCTCAAACGCGTTCTCCATTGAGTTAGTGAAGCAAAATTAAAAATCTCACAATTTTTTTTCCAAAGTTTTTTGCAAATATCACAGTAACTCCTTTAATGGAGATTTCTAAGTTTGCTTTTTTTTTTTTCTCTTACTATTATATATGAATATCTGTGTGGATTTAATTTTAAATATTTAATATTTTATTTGTATTTTATATATATTTTTAGACACTATAAGTATAATATATTAAATCATGATAAATGCCTCGACACGGGTTGAGCCCAGTGAGGTATTCATATTTTTTTTAAAGTTTTATTTAAAACGTGAAATAAAAAATAAATAAATTAGTAAATAAATACACGCAGGCCAGATGATTATAGTTAAATCAGATGATCAGTCTTACGCATACATAAAAAAAATTAAAAAATAAATAAACTATGATCGCTAAACTAGACAATATCTGGAATGCCAGTGTATAGCCGGGGGCAGTAGATTCGGCATTGACCAGTAGATAAGCAGTGAGTAGACAGACATCGAGTGGCCGAGAATGCCATACACTCGACTCTATACAATATCTACTATGATGACCAACAAACACTTCACTTGCTGATAATGATCAGACACCGCGTCCCACTTCTGCACTCCCGGTAGATTTCCATACGCTTGGACTCGATTGTATCACTATCTGTGTCCGAGCGGACGAGGAATACATTACAGTACAATAAAGTTTATTTTTTGGGTGATACCATGTGTGCTAGATTTGTTTATGCGTTTCGGCTACCATTGCAGGAGCTATCTTCAGGGTAAACTGTGTATTTTGTAGTTTTTTTTTTATGTACTAGTAATTTATTTGTACCGTGTCACCGTCAGTAGTAGGCACATTTCTATTCGTTTTTGTAGTATGTAGTGCTGGAAACCATGTTGAGTTTAACTTAAACCCGTAGTCTTTGTTTATGTCATTTGGGTGTCGGTGTATTTCAAATTTTAATTGCCTCTTTTATTATTTCTGCGCTGTAATTACTGGGTTTATATATGATTAAAGACGATCATAAAAGAGCGAGTAAACTTGGGCACCCTGACAAATCCGCATTAGCAAATCACTTTATAGACACCGTACAATTTTTCGCTTTTGAAACAAAAATCTTACATAAACCCAGAAATTACAGGGCGCGAATAATAAAAGAGGCAATTGAAATACAGTCACGCAAATAATTTAAACAATGTTCCCAGCACTACATACTACAAAAACAAATAGAAATGTGCCTACTACCGACTGCGACGCGGTACAAATTACTAGTAAATAAACACATACTTTTTTCTACAAAACATGCAGTTTACCCTAAAGATGGCTCATGCAATGGTAGCCGAAACATCGGAACAAATCCAACACACACGGTATCACACAAAAAAGAATCATGTTGATAACAGTGACCGTGAAAACCTTCGCACCTATTTAGTACAATAAAAGGTTCATTTCTTTAACTTCTTGGGTCTTCCTATCGGTTTCACTCAAACAAAAGAGCAATGTTTTTTGTCAATAAACGAGTAAAACTTTTTAAATTTTCAGCTTCATATATCGCGAATTTAATTGAACTTTCACTGCGCCTTTCACTGTGAATTTGGACAAATTATTTAGAGGGACTTAGCCGGATATTTTCATTCATTCTCATGACTATATTGCAAGCACGAATGGTAGTGGAAACTTTATTTACTTGTATCATAACAGCCTATGTCCATTATAGTTATTTTATAAATTGAATTACGTCAGATTGTCAGAAAAAATGGCGACAGTGACGAAACTAAGTAAAAAAACAAAAAAAAAACCGTGCCTCAAAAACGGTTCTCAATTGATTCAAAGCATTTGCCCTTTTTTACAGCCCTTCAAGTGTTCTACTCCATGCGTTTTACCATCCTGTATATCTTTTTAACTTAATTACGTCATCCATTCATTATACATGACCAAACGTTGAGACATTGTTGGAATTCGTGAAGGTATTGGACATAAAACTTTTTTTTTAAGCAAAACGTAAAAGTGGAGAGTTCTGGGCATAGTTCGTACGAACTGCTGGCACATGAAATAAAGAGCTCGACGTGTGACGGGTGCGGTAGCCGGAGACATTCAATGATAACTCTGACAAAAGAGCCGGACTATCAAGGCGTCCACTGAGTATGTCATGAAGCACCCCCATGTCCAACAGTAGACGGCGATCTTCTAAAGTAAGCAAGTGGTGTTTTTTGCAGGAAGACATATAAATGAGATCGGTATACCTGCATCTCCAGTTAAGATGTCTAAGAAATGTCCATTGAATTTTCAACTATCTAATTAAACTATCTAAAACGAAAGCCATTTTCAGAAAGGGTGTACAAGTCTGAAGTTTGTCTAAGGAAAGAGACCATTGCAGGAGACTGCTGCGAGATATTGCAGTTTTAAATACGATGATATCCTATGAAATATATGTGTGTGTATGTAATAAAATATAATTTTAATTTAGCTATTATTTGATTATGTACGTGCTTTCCCTTTCCATTATCTTTTATCCCAACTCAACACAGGGCCCTTGGCCTCATAGCGTTTGAGATACGTTATAATTATATATTTCTTTGTGATATGTATGTATTTGTATGAATCAATCATCTCAGTGATCCGTTCTTAATCTTATTAATTGTTCCATTCTCAGATATGCACCCCCGCCTGATTTCATCATTCGTAACCCTGTCATGGATTGATTTCCCACTCATTCGTCATAGAGGCCGCATTTCGACTGCGATTATCTTTCATCTTTCCTCTAACAATTCCATGTTTTACTTCCATACATGAGAGTTGGGATTAAAGCCCCGTTGCGCCCTGCAAGTCTGGCTTCGATTGGCATATTTTTATTAGCAATTGATTCAATTGGCGCAATTATATCTAATAAATAAATAAAATAACAAATTAATACTAACTGAGTCACATTTTATGACGGCAAAAATTTCATAACGTTTTTGTTAAGGTGAAATTATTTCTTAATGTATGGGCTCTACCAGATAAAATTTCCGTGACTGTAATTTCGAGGCACCATTATTGATTTCTTTACACATAAAACTTAACGGTTTGGACAAATTAAGCGTTAATTAATGAGATCATGACCTTAACAAGATTTCAGCAAAAAAACTTAATTAATACCTACCTATTTGTGGTATTAATTGACCTTTGGTGCCGCTGTGGGAATATTTTTTTTTGTGATTTCCAAATCAAAAATAATAATATCATGTTACCTGGCTTTATGCATCACTCATTAAATTTTATTGGCAGCCTTATAAGATTGCCATATTTTTTATGAATAGTTTTCTTAGTTCATACATACATACGTTCTCATGCATGTTCAAAGGAGAAAGGAATGTTTGGTGATTCAAGAAAAAATACAGGAATAATCCCTTTTTTTTCATTCCAGTAAAATGGCTACATAATTCAGAGCCAATTCTATAATATAAACATAAATATAAACATAAAATACAATTTTTAATTTCCAGCACTTATGGCGGTCTTAGCATATCCCGCCATCGCTAGAACAACGGTGAATTGATCCACCCTGCAGTGGCTTGGAGAAGCGCGTTACCAGAGCTTTTCAGGCGTTCCCATAGGCTTCAGGCTCTTTGGCGAAGTAGGGCAGCGAAGGTGTTTACCCGTCCAGCTGTAAACATTTCGGAGGCACTGCAATACCTAGGCAGTCCGAATAATTGCCTGTATAAATTATTATACGTGACCCTTAATTTATTCCATGCTGTTTGCGTATAATTGTTCCATAGCTCCGCTGTATACATGGACGTATAATACATGGTAAGGATGATTTTCTTCACTTTGTTACTGCACTGAAAGAAGCGTCTCGCTAGCATAGTGGCCCTGACATTGATGGCTCTTCTCTTTTGCGTTTGGCTTTAACGACAATCATTTTCATTCTTCCTGTTCATCCACATTTTGTTCTTTGTTTCTCTCAACAAAAAGTTTAATCCTACAGAAAATCAGATAAAGTAATTATTCTCAGACGCGCGGTAAAAATTAAAGCATTTTGTTGTACTGCGAAGCTTCTCAAAAATGCATAGAAAAATTAATAAAAATAGTATAAATAATAATCAAAATGTTTCTTTTTTGGGTGATATCGTGTGTGTTGGATTTGTTTGGGTACCAT
>NW_028278254.1:300000-398722 GCF_059751315.1 Micrasema longulum
AGACTAAAGCTACCGGGGGGTTGTTTTTTAAAGAAGCCTTATTAATAAAGGAACGCTTTACCTTCCAGGTGTTTTCTCTCACAGAAGCAAAGAAGCGGCCAGTCGTATATCAGAGGATTGAATAGAAACTGCTTCTAGAAGAAATGATATAACTTAAGGTGTAGGCAGGAGAATTAATGGAAAAGATTTATAAATTTTACGTCACAAGAGGACCTTTTGTCCTTTTTGAATGAAACACACCTGGAAGGTTGGAAGTATCATAGTAACTCTTTTCACGATTTCTTTAGATACAATTTTCTCAGAAAACTCAAAGCCATGATGTATTTTATGCTTTTAATATTACCACTTGAGCGTTTTAATAAAGCGTGGTAAAATTCCAGTATTTTGTGAAGGAATATCGATCAGATTTACATCTAAAAGTGATTATAAGAGTTTTGTTTTCGTACAAAAATTCTTAGAGAAACTGCATGTTAGTTTAAATATAGAAAATCGACTACTACTGTTTTTAAAAAAATGTTATACCTTGTTTATTATGTACAAGGCTATTTTCACACAAATTATTGTGTAAGAAACAGGCGGGAAAGTTGACTGTGGTCTTGTTAAAGAAAATTTATAGAAATGATGATTAACACTTTGTATCCCGGAGCCGTGTAAACACGTGATTATATAATCGTACGTTGTGTCCCGGTCCCGTGTTTTCACGTGGTTTACCAGCTGTCTAAAAAAGTGCATTTTATTGATATCTACTGACTTTTATTAGTACTTTTTTGCTGCTGGTAAACCATGTGAAAACACGGGACCGGGACACAACACATGGTTATAATAATCACGTGTTTACGCGGCTCCAGGATACAAAGCACAATAAAAAAATAAGACCCTGTATATGTGCAAACATTGCAATGCGCAATGTGGCTCTCCCTAAAGGCCAATGTTGGCAAAACTATCATTCACCTTTTTTTATATTTAATTGTTTCAAAAAAGTATGAGAAGTTTGAATAGATTTAACACAGTATTTTCATAATTATGACACTTTTCATAAAACCCTTCACAAAATATGAAATTTCACAAAAATGGATCGGGCACAGGGTAAATACTATGTGTATTTGGCCGGTACTCAAAATGTTAATAATAATAATTAATACCCTGTCATCGTTCTAATTCTCTTGTCTCCTCTTTCACAGTAGTAACCGCTCGATTGTGGAATAATTTTTACATTTACATTTTTTTAAACATTTTTTTTGCACCACAACAGGCCAGAAGGCCTAATTACAGTGGTGAATTACATCACAGAGCACCCAGGCTTGAGAAAAATCACATTTTAATTTTTATGTTCTCACCGGGAATCGAACCCGGAACCTTCCGTGCGTGAGTCAAGCGTCTTGACCACTACACCACGAAGGCCGCCACAATCTACTCACCAATGTTAGAGACGCCCCTTCTTTATTCACATGTAAGTTGAAATGTCACTATCTAAATATTTAAATTGTTCTTTTATCCTTATTCTTTTCTTTCAACCCAATCTCCGCTATTCATTGTATCGTGTTAATTTATCTATATTTGTAGTAAAGTGTTAATATTGTGCATATTTTTTATTTTGTCAATCTTTGTTTTTAATTTATCTATAAAATTCTAAGATTCAATATTTCCATGTATTTGTAATTTTTCAAACTGAACGGTTTGGGTAAGTAGAATGAAATTGCCTTTAGGCAATATGCCCGCCCCCATATGTATATATATTGTATATGTATATAAAGTGTTAAATAAATAAATAAATAATTGAAACAACAGAAAACCTATTCTGAGAAGCCGGAATATTGACAGACATCAACAGACCTTCTGTTTTACTAAAACAGTGTTTTTCATTTTGTTCTCTTCTGTTTTGTTTTTCAACAATTGACTTAACTATTTTTATTATGTGTGATCAAAGAATTAAGAATATTCCAGAAACCGCATACGCGCATCAAACAGAAAGCAACTAAACTACTCATAAATGAGTAGGTTTACGTTTTGACCCATTAGTTTCTTTATAGACGTCGCTCAGTACACAACTCCTGATTTGAATTCAACTATGCCGTGTTGTGTTCTTTGTGTAGTAATACTGCTAGGATCTTAAAGAAACAGGATTGGATCACATTTCAGTAATTATCAAATGAATGTGAAGGTAGCAAATGCATTACTTAAAAATTAAATTATGTTTCCATCTGTCAGATTGTCGAAGAAACAAAATGAACATTTCGTTAGTGTTGCCCAGGGTAGTAACATTTTTTACCATACTCTGCTCATCTAATGAGAGAACTAATGAAAATTGGATTTCGGATTAATCAAATCTGTGTTGGACATTTGACCAACATTATCTTTAAAACATCAAATATTATTTAACATGATAAAAAATATCCGTTTTATTTAAATAAAATTTGTTTTATAATTTTAGATCAAAGTTCATTAATTCAATTACTCTTATTAAATGGCCCTTTACTTATCTACTCTGTTGTGTCAATCAATATTTCCGGGGGCACAATAAAATTTTAGAGATTGCTTTTTTTTACCTCACATTTGTGTTATAATTTTATTTTTTTCCCATCGTGCAACATTACGCGTCGACATCACGAATGCACGCGGTGAAAGTGGGGCATAGTGGGGGAATTATTGGACACAGTCCGATGTATTCAAATATGATTTTACGCTCCTCCTGGACTATTCTTAATTCTACTTCATGTGATAAGTCAGTATGACTTATTACCGGTACGATGACTCCCAGGTCCACATTAAAACTTCTACATTGCTCCTCTTGGCAAATTTGCTCAAGATGAAAGAGGGATAATGCATCAACAAATGAGGAACGTCTTGGATTGTCTCGTCATCGCATGGACAGCTATTAATTTATGAGAGCTTAAAATGGTGAAGATATTTATCTACCTAATCTGACTGTCTAACAGCATTCATGAGCTTTCACCAGTTTGAAAACGTCAAGTGACTCAACCTTTCTCAAATTGCGCGATAACGCTCGCTTGTGGGCGCTGAAGGCCATCAGGGAGGGCAGTAGAAAGCCCAGAGAAAATTGGTGGGCATTGAGGCAGTCTAGAGGGCAATGACTGATTTTAACAGTGTGGCTTATTATGTTATACTGATATTTTATACTTAAATTAATTTCTTTCTTATTCCCAATTTGTTTTTGTTTGTTCTTATCCGCCGTGGTTGTAGCAATCAAGTTCTTAGGAGTTTTTTTTTTAAACAACGCGACAGGATTATTGGTGCTTGTTCTAACTTGCTCGGTACGAAATCGGTCATACCACGTAAATGAGTAATTGCATGTTTATCTTATTTATGTCGGTGTGTGATGTATTATGGTTTACCAACTCCCCTGGAATTTCGGGATTTTCCCGAAAACCGGCGTGTTCTTTTTATTTTAGTCTCCCGACTCCCGGAATGGTGCTAAAATCTCCTGAAATAAATTTCTGAATGATGATTGCTATATGTTACAAAAACTTTAAGTTTTGGCGGGCGAAACAATGGGGATAGACTCTCACTTATTGATAACTTAATTTAATAATCATTGCAATAGCTGTTTTTAAAAGGCGCAACAGGCGTTAATTTGAAAAAAAATTGGGAGGAAAATAATAATTTTTATATTACCGTATTTTTTTTTTCATTCTTTGAAAGAACGGTGAGCGAAACAAATTCGAGAACCTAAGGACTAACCCATGAATCGGGTTGTGGTTCGTGGCTATTTTTGCGGTTTCAAGGGCCATAGGTTCGAGGTTCAAGCCCCCCTCGACCATAACTTGATTTCAATTTTCTAAGTGTTATTTATTTTCAAATCATTGAAAATGGCCGCCAAAAATCTGAGTATTTGGATAAATTACAAGAACACTAATATTTCTTTTTATTAAAAAAAAAAATGCTAGTTGCTGGTAAAAAATATTTTTTTTAGCATTAAACCTTAGATGGATTTAACACGAAGTTACTAAAATAGTCTGCCACGGGGTGCAGTAATGAGCGCTTTTGCATTTCATGCTTGAGGTTCCTGGTTTGAATCCTGGCAAGGTACAGATCAAATATATGTTTACAATGTGGTCCTAAACTGCAATGTTTTATTTTATTGCGTTTTGCTATACTTATTAACATACCATCCATGTTACATAAATAATTCAAATATTTATTTTATTTTATTGTATTTAAACACTTTATATACATAAACATAACAGTTGCATGTGCATATTGGCGAACATATTGCCTTGAGGCAATTTTTCCCAACCTACCCAAACCGTTTAATTTGATCAAATAAGTGGTGTATGAACATATTGTTGGTTTATTAATAATTTCTTTATATTACAAAAAAAAATAAGAAGTAAAAAATAACTTAATATTAACACTTTACTATGAAGAGAGGGGGGCGTAAAAAGGGAAGGAAAAGGGGAGGAAATAAAAAAACTTAAATATTCAGGAAGTGTCATTTCATACGTGATTTGAATGTACATAAAGATGGGCGTCTCTGACATTGGTGCAAAGATTATTTCACAATTGAGCAGCTACTTCTGTGAAAGAGGAGGCAAAACAATTAGAAAGGTAAATGAGTATCGAAAGGTTTCTCTCGTTACTAGAACGAAGAATACGCTGGAGTTGATATACCAAAGCAAGATTAATAATATTAGAGAAATGTTAATGATGACGATAGGTGCAGGGCAGATTATATAAATAAACTATCTGTATATTACCTACAGTAATGTATATTACCTACTGTAATATATGGATAACGTAGTGCATGTATCGGTTTATGGACTAAGCTACCAGATTATAAGACGATTTAACTAATAATTAATTACCTCGCTATGCACACACACTACACAAATTTGCTTTTTGTATTGGACGTGTTTTATTCTTAATTAATTTTAAATATATTTTTTATACATATATATTATAATTTAAATAATTCAGTGTCATTATTTTTGATTTTATTGAGAATCATACATCTTAATAAAGAAAGGTTATCAGAAATACATAAATATTGTTTTGAAATTGTCCAAATTTTTATTTATTTATTTTACTTTTTGTGCATTGGCGGGCTTATAGCCAAGTGGCAATTTCTCCCAACCAATAGAAATTCGAATTTTTTTTTTAATTATAAACTAAAAAGGAAATAATTTCACCCTTATAAAATATTAATATTTAGATGGACAATATTTTCTTATCATTATTACAATTTAAATTTAGGTATTTGTAAGACTTCCAGTTTAAAGGTCAATTTTCAACAAAATAGCAAATTATTTTGTTTTGAAAACTGAAGATTCAGAATAATATTGGATGTGCGGTGGTTTGACTTCGTGAGGAATTAAGAAATAAAAGAAAAAACGGACGCAGCAACTCCCAGTGTCAACTTTTATCAAGCAGAGGCGATACTGTGAGCTAGGCCATATACTGCGAATGCTTTCTGAGAGCCTTAACCATGGGTTCGGACCAATTCTCAACCTAATCTATACCTACCTACCCGTCCTTCCCATTTCCTAGCGGACTACATGTAACAATAATTCTACGTGTTAGTGCCGGAATAAACATCATATTATCAGTACTAATCTAACATCAAACGGGTGAAGTGCTCAACTTATATTTCCTCAAACGAGCTGTGCCTGCGTCCTTTTGACTGCCAGATCCATACAAGCTGTGCCAGCGTCTTACGACCGCCAGCTTTACCAGGGTTCCAGCACACGTCACGCCTCATCAGCAACAGGTTAGTGGAGTTACGCAACCTTTCTTCCTAAAAATACAGTCCAATTACTTAATTTTCTCCTCCAAGGACAAGGTATGCTTCACACCTCGTCTACTCCTCAACACCATGCTTGCCTACCTTACAAGGCATCAGATTCTAACACATGAAGAAATAAAGATTTACGATAAATCAGAAATACTTCTTGTTTAAATACGTAATTATTCATTTCGGCTATTTATTGAGGGGTAATAAATATGCTATACTTCTGTTTGTCATGAAATGGAAGATGGGGGGACGTAGAAGGGTTAGAAAAAATGAGCTTTCTTGCTTCGAAACATCTGAGAATGAACCAGAGAATTTTTCTCTCAAGTGAACGATAACGTCGGGGAGACCCGATATGACACGTAAAGAAGAAGAATTTATTTTTTTAAATTTTTTAAATTACATTATTTTTCACTGTGGCTAAAATCTCAGAGTAATAATGCGTCAGGCATAGAGGAGCCCAAACGTAGGAAAACCATTATATGACTATAGAATAATTCTTTTAACTCCTAGTGAACTAGTGTTCAGTTATTAACTTTATGTAAGTGGGTTGGTTTCTATAAACTAATCAATGAAAATAAAATAAATATTATGAGCTCCTCAGAGTAATTATGCGTAACCTAGAGAGGAGTCCAAACGTAGGAAAACCATTCTATGACTATTGAATATAAAGTTAGCTACAGTTCGCAGCAAAACAATGGGTCGTACTCAGGTCAAGAATTGCCAAATGGATATTAATTTTAATTGTAATTACTTTTAAATATGTACCTGTGTATTTATTATTGCAGGGTGATTCCAATTTATTTTTCCATAATTCACCTCTATTTATTTAGTAAATTTGAAAATAAGTGTGTGTGTTTATTTTTTTTATTTATTTATTCATTTTATTCGCAATATACTTATGTTACATTTATTAAGACATAAATCGCAACTCCATGGAACCAAAGTGCGGTGTTGAGTTTATTTGTTTGTCCGTCACATCTCCGAAATGGCGAGTTCTAGCGGCCTGAAATTTGGCCCCATCATTTTAGATGCGATTTCAGGGTTAACATTGCTATTTTCGAGTAAAATTTGAATCGACTTCTACTCGATAAAAACGCAAACTTTATATGGATGCCTAGTGCGGCCGTGACGTCATATTGCCCATAATCAACTGTCATTATCAACAGTAAACATTCTTTAATTCACGAATTATCTCCTCAATTGAGAAAAAATAGTATCTGAAGTAAATTTGTTGATAAAAGAAAAGTTTTTAAGCAACATAATACACGTGTCGGGACAATAAATGTCAAAAATCAATGTTAATCATTTAAAAATATTCGGAATCAATTACCTGTGAAAACTGTCTCCTTTAACAATTTTGACGCTCCTACTGCTGCAACCAAACATACTGCAATTTACCATAGTCGATTTTTATTTATTATAACGTGAATATCCAAGCTATTTACAAACAAAGCCAGGCACATCTACAAAAGCATTCGATTGAACCGTTATGTTTATGTTGTAAAACAGAACCAATTTGTTGCTTAGCGACAAACCAACATCTCTTGCGTTCTATAAAACAAAGTGATAGAGCTTCTTTATAGGTTCACGCATTATTACTTAGAGGTTAATAAACATGAAATTCATTTTTAAAATGCAAGCTGCAAACTAATTTAATAGTATTTTTTAAGGGTCGGAATGCATAAATTAAAAAATATAAGTTACGAAGCTAAAAAAAGAAAACTTAATAAGAAAATGATAATGCGCTCAAGTATTTGATAGTACGCCCATTGCGTCAAATCTGGAAACAATTTTGAAAACAAATCTTTATTTATGGCAAAAACATAGCCTAGACTTTTTTCTAAATCATAAAAAAATGTATTATTGCGAAAGGAAAAATATGAGGCCAATCTCACAGATATTTTTATATGGGTAACCTTATTACATCTGGTTTTCGTTTGAACCGAATACAATTTTGTAAAGATGCGAATGTTTGTGAAGACATCTTTGAATCTCTGTTTACGAGATTATTATATCTTCTCTAACGTAGGTATTATTTTCTAGATCTTTTGTTATTTGTATCTAAAAACATATATCGATATTGATTTTGCATCATACGCTGTAGACATTTTAAATAAATATTTTTTTTAAATAAATGACATAATTATGACAATGAAACAAAATAGTAAAATATTTTAAAAATAAAATAGTTAAAAAGGTACCATAGAATTAATAATAGTCCAGAAACCACATGTGAGCATCAAACAGAAAGTGACTTAACTACTCATAAATGACCAGTTTTACGTTTTGACCCATTAGTTTCTTTGTCCTTTTAAAGTGTAGAAATACTGCTAAGGTCTTGAAAAAACAGGATGGGATCACATTTCATGTGTAATTAGCAAATGAATGTGTAAGTAGCAAATAAATTACTTAAAAATTGAATTATTTTTCCATGTGTCAGATTGTCCAAAAAATCGAAATAGACATTTCGTTAGTGCTGCCAGGGTAGTTTTTTTTTTTACCCTACTTTGCTTATTTAATGAGAAAACTAATGAAAATTGGACCTCGGATTAAACAATTCTGTGTTGAACATTTAACAGACATTATCTTCAAAACATCAAATATCTTTTAACATTATGTAAAAATATCCGTTTCATGTAAAATAAAATTTGTGTTATATTTTAAGTTCAAAGTTTATTTTTTCAATTACTTTTATTAAATGACTCTTTATTTATCTACTCTGCTGTGTCAATCAATATTTCCGCGTTCACAATAAAATTTTAGAGGAATTAACAAATTGCTTTTCTTTTACCTTACATTTTAGTTACGATTATATTTTTTCCCATCGTGCAACATTACGCGGCAGCATCACGAATGCGCGCGGCAAAAAAAGGGCAAAGTGAGGGGATTTTTGGACACAGTCCGATGTTTTCAAATATGATTCTACGCTCCTTCTGGACTATTCTTAATTCTATGATAGTTACAATTAAAAACTTTTTATGACGTATCTTAATATTTAATAAAAAATCGTATTTTTATATGTTCGTGTTATATACCATACAGTTCTAAGTTAAATAGAATCGGAACCCTGAAAAAGTGTTTTCAACGTGATGGCTATTCTTAGGTAAAATCAGTCCACTTCGTAGTGAGGTTGGCGCGTTTTCCTACCATACTTGATTTTATATTATGTGAAAAGGCATTATTCAAATATTGTCACAACTTCAACATCCTTTGTACCCACAACATATGTTCCCTTCCCACCTCAGTATCCCTTGATCATCCGCCACAATAATACCTTGTGTAGTGAATCGCGCATTTATTTTGTTGAACGTGCGCCGCATCATAGACTTTGTTTCCACCAACCACCAGTGTTCATTTGCAGATCGGGAGCTTGTCCTAGTGTTGGTGCCGCCATCCATTGACCAGTCGGACCACCGCAATTCCATCAAGAACAAACCAGGTTAGTGGCATCCATTCCTAATCCATCTCATTCGTTGGGGTTATGACCGATTGACACTGGATACCGCATATCAAGGGTATTCACTTTTTTTATTAAAATTAAAATACAGTCCACTCCGTTAAATAATATCGTAGAAGCCCTAGGGCTTCGCTACCCGCAATTTCTCGCCCCGCATCCCAGTAGGAATTCGTTTTCCCACCAATACTTGAGGTCCTATGCCTGATTCCTGGCATTGTAGGCGAGAAATATTGGTTTTGAAGTTGATTTTTAAGTTTTATATTTCATTTTTCCTGTACTGACGCGTGAAGTGTAAAAGTAATCACCTTACCTTCCACTAAACAAAAATGATCGAAATACGTTAAGATCGGAATATGAATGCAGTTTTAATGTTCATATAATTTTTATTATATCCATGTTTATATCAATGCGGTGTAAATTTTCATAAAATACTATACTGGATGACAACATGAGTTGTAATTTTTTTTTCATTTTAAAAATGAACATTTATTTTTTTTGGCCTCGTGGTGTAATGGTCAGGGCATGCAAGAGGTCTCGGGTTCAATTTCTGACATGGTTGATATAAAATATTATTTAAATAGGGTGTTTTTACACCAGAATATTTTATAGTCCCTAAACTCGTAGCCGAGGCGTAAGACTGATCACCTTACCTCTAGGTTACAAAAATGATCACAATACGCTGCGATTGGTGTAAAGGAAAGGGAGGTGGAAAGGGAGTGATGATGATGATAATGATGAAATTATTTTTTTTAAATGGTAAAAGTTATTGGTCATTTAAAGGATTTTTCTGCTCTACAAGATTTTGAATTTGCTTTTACGTTACATTCATATGAATTTTTTTTTTTATTACGAGCCATCAAAATGAAATGTCAAGTACACGAAACCAAGCATTTTCGACACCTCCTTCTGATCGCATTCAATCAAGGTAATATATCTGTACCTCAGAGGCAGACGGATGCAAATCCAGAATTTGACGAATGACGTATCCAGTTTATGATCATGTCCATTAATTTAGAAAAAAAATTAGTCTTATAATAAAAGAACCAATGTATTAAAATACGGAAAATACAAATTAATGATATAAATAATTCGAAATAACTTAAGAAGTAGATTATTTAGGCATGTTTCAAACATTTACGTTTGTATTTGCATCCATCTGCCTCTAAAGTAAAGATATAAATATGATAAAGATGCCAAAGCTGCTCGCGATATTTGTGCAATGAACGTTAAAGATGCTATGAATTATTGACTATTTTTTGTAACTTTTCGTGTCCTGAAAAACAAAAAAAAACACCACCTTTGTTAATACTAATGAATTAGTCAATGTGTTCTCCCTCATTATTTTGTAACAAATCAGTTAAAAATTCATTGTCTTCACCATACACTGCGTAAATATCGTGAACAGCTTTGGTAGCTTGATTCCCTTGATTGAATGCCACATGTCATTTTGTTTTACTTTTGGTGCTCATTTTTTAATTTGGAAAAAAAATCCAGATTATTTGTATAATATAGTACCTACAATATTCACCATTAAACAGGTTTTCTATTTTCTCATAGAGAAATATCACATTTTTTACACTTTGAAAGTAAAAAAGGTCCATGAAATACTTTTAACTATTTTTTGCTAATTATTATTAGTAGTATGAAAAATATTTTTAAATTTGTGATTTGTTAATCCCGCAAAAACAGTCATTTCTTCGGCCACGCCTTTAATACGTCACGATTCATTTTTATTTGTTCCTCGCCATTGCATTATCTTTAGATCATTATCACGAATCTTGACGTCACAGCAACCAAGGCCAAACACGCTTCGTTTTTTTACGAACGCTTTTTTTATTGAATTTCTTTTTTACAAATATGTACGAAAAAACATTTATTTGCAATATCCATATTGATTTTGAAATTACAATTAATCATTTTAAATCTATTTTATACATTTTAATCGGTTTTGGTAGTATGTGATATTTCCCTATTACTTCATTATTTTCTCATTATAAACCGTTGATATTCATAAATATGTGGTTTAAAACTATTTATTATGGAAATATGGACCACGAGTCGATGGATAATGATTATTATGTTATTTTGGGTAAAAAGCGACGGAAAAAAGGCAGCTAAAGGAAAATTTTCTATTAGCCAAATAATGACGTCCCTTATGTTAAATAAGACAAATCTATTATTGATACCGATTTGGACGCAGGTGTGTTGGATTGTTTCGTTATTTTAAATTATTTTTCACATTACTTATTGATGAAACGTCATCGCTGATTGATCACCAATCGAATTACCTATGCTTACTTGGATTCTTCAAAACAAGGTAGTAATAATAATACCTACTAGATAAGTATTCTTGCATAAAAGGTTTTAACCATAGAATTAAAAATAGTCCAGAAGGAGCGTAGAATCATATTTGAAAACATCGGACTGTGTCAAAAAAAGCCCCAACTTTGCCCCACATTCGATGCGCGCATGCGTGAAGTCGTCACGTAATGTTGCCAGATCGCGAAAAATATAAACATAATACAAATGTAACATAATAATATTATTTAAAAAAAGTAATTTGTTAATTACTCTAAAATTTTATTGTACACGTAAAAAAACATCGATTGGCTCAACAGAGTAGAATCATATTTGAAAACATCGGACTGTGGCTGAAAATCCCCCCACTATGCCCTGCTTTTTCCGCGCATATTCGTGATGTCACCGCGTAATGTTGCACAAAAAATATAATCATAACACAAATGTAAGGTAAAAAAAAAGCAAAAAATGTTATAGTGCACGCGCAAATATTTATTGACAGAAAAGATAAGATAAATAAAGGGTCATTTAAAAATAGTAAATTCATTAATGAACTTTGAACTAAAAAAATTTTTTTTTTAAATTTTACGTATAACGGATATTTTTCTATGATGTTAAATAATAGTTGATGTTTTAAAGATAATGTCGGTCAAATGTCCACCACGGTGTGGTTTAATCCGAGAGGTCCAATTTGTATTAGTTCTCTCATTGGATGAGCAATGTAGCGTAAAAAATTTGACTACTCCGGCAACACTTACAAAATTTCCATTTTGTTTTTTTTGAAAATCTGACACATGGAAAAGTAATTCAATTTTTAAGTAATGCATTTGCTACTTACACGTGAAATGTGATCCCATCCTGTTTCTTTTTTATCCCAGCAGCATTTCTTTTCTAACTCTAAGGTCTTAGAATAGTATTGGTTGAAAAAATGCGGTGCGTAAATAATTCTTGTGTGACTGTGATGTAGTGTATATAGAATGCACGACTTATCTCTCTTATTTATTTAAATGAAGAAGTTTTATTTTTCTTAATCTTCAAGTGGACATTTTTCCATCGGATTTAAAAAGTGAAATTTCTGTTAATATACTTGATTTTTATACAAAAATACTTATCCTTCATATGCGAAGAATAATTATACGAATGAAACTGATGCCAATACCATAATAAATATGTTTTACTGTATAAGACTAACTTAAATAGAACTTATAACAAGGAAGTCAGAGACGCTGTTCTGTGGACGGTGTTTGTATGTAAGAGACAAAAAAAATAGTAATAATTTAACGAAATAAAACACAATATTTTTTTTAGCGATGAAGCATGCTGCAATCCAAAATTAAACAAAGCATATCAAAAAATGCAAGTACAACATTATTACTTATTTATAAAATGGTGCATTCTTTTGAACAGTAGGCATATAAAGTGAAGAAATAAAATGGACTCAAAAATTTGTAAGAAAAAATAAAATATGGTTATAACATATTATGCTATAATTAAAATATTAAAATTTAATTTCTGTATTTGTTATGTTTTGTATTTATAATATTATATGCTTGGTAATTAAATATATTTCAATTAAAAATAAAAAATTCAGGAAGAGTATAAAATGCACATCAAAAATAGAAAAAAAAAATAATAAAAAGAGATAAAATATATATCGACTTATGTAATTAGTTAACAACGTAGTAAACAATGTATTTAAGAACGTTTTCAAATAATAATTGTTGTGTTAAAATGTTTATAAAACAAGTAAATTTGTTAGTTTTAAAATGTAAACGTGGAATCGGAGAGTGTCGTACATAGTTAGTATCTACGTATGTAGTTGCAAACAACTCAGTACTTCTAGTAACTCGATTCGGTATTTTGAAGTTAATAAGATTCAGTAGTTCACAACAATTGAGCTCTGAATTAAAATTTTAACTTGAAAAAAGGGTAATTTGTTTTTTCAAATATTTTTACGAAACTATATTTTAAGTATTTTCAGTAATAGAAACATGTACTTAATGTAGTTTAATAATAATAATTAAATATAAATCGGCGAAATAAACATGTTTTCTAAAAAAAGTCAATGAAAGCGTATTATTACTTTTTTTCTTTACGCACATGATCATAATATTTTCTTATATTCTTGTAAAAAGTCCTCTGTAATAGAGTTTCTGGTATTTCGTTTCCAGAGCGGTATTTCCCTCCAACCGAATGTGGGTGGTATGGGTGACCAAACTACCAATTATCGCTTAATTTCCGCCGACGCGTTGGTCTAATCGACACCATCAGCAATAACCCAAAGATGACATCATTTCGTGGAAATGTTATGAAAATGGGTGAAATTATGTGGAACAGGCATCCAACAAATCATTCTTTAAAATGTTCATCTCTCTATCGTAATACATGCAGGTAAAAATATTTTTTCAAACAAAGCATTAAAATATTCTCCTGATAAAACTATTCGTTAGCGCATAAAATTGTTTAAAAATCTCTTTCGTTACTAAATTTGGCAATTGGGAGAGTTGTTCTTATTTTTAAAAATAAAAATTTTAATGAGTTTTACAAGTTTAATAAATATGTGACTGAAAATTAATTGTAGATCACTTTGTTGGTCCAGAATATAAAAAAAAGAGTTTTTAACTCTTAAAACACTAGATTTAAAACTAAGGGTTTTTTGGTCGTTTCCCGAATCACAAATTACTTCGGAGAATGAACATCAAATTACGTTATTCCAAGATGCTTCAATGATTTCCCGAAACCAACATTTACATAAAAGATCTTCAATTTAAAAAAAATATTGAAGAATTATCTGCTTTATACTTTAAAGTGACTGTTAAAAGGTTATAAATAAATATATTTGATATAAAGGTTAGAAAAATAAACCTGTTCCAAAAAAATGAGTCGGACCGAAAAGTCTCTAAACTTAGTGGGTAGTAAATTGTATATTTCTAAAAATACCAAATAAACGCTGTTCTACATCACTGAAACTGAACGTATATACTTATTCTACGTGATTAGATCTTAGATCTTTCAAAGTAATATTTGTGAGTTTATAAAATTAAACGATTTACCGAAAAATGCTGTTAAAAATAACTTATCGATCGTAAATTTGACATTTTGGAAGACATTTTCTACCGTGTGTAGATAGCAGTTTGCTGTTATAACTTTACGTACCATGGTAATTTAAAATTGAGTACAAAATATAAATAAGTTTCAAGTATGGCTTTTCGTATTTTGATTAACTTTAAATTAACAGGTTTACTGAGCAGGGTGTGACTAGTATATGTAATTCCTGTGCCTTTTATTTTTCAGACATGTAGTTTCCTTAAATACTCCGAACGGAAAAGTCATTTGTTTCAAGAATAGTAAACTTGATAAAAAGTATAGAATAATTTATTTGTAATTAATTACTAATTTCAGAATATGTTGTATGTAATAATAATTCCCACTCTATCAAAAGTTTATTGATTTATTTATGCTTTTCTAAGTAAATTCACATCTTACGACTAATATTTAGGTACATTACTATTAGTTTCAAAATCTATCAGGGACATATTTTTTAATTGATTTACAGTTTTTAAATTCTTATTATTTCTTCAGATAACTCAATGTACAATTTTGGATCCTTATTTAATGAGTTTTAAAACACTATTTTTCTACTTTTTGGTAATTTTATTATTTTAAAAATCTAATTTGATGTGTACGGAATTGAGTATTAAATTTTTTAATCTTGTTTAAAAAATTAAACCAGTTAAGTACCGTTTTAGTGAATATTGCCACTATATGTTTGGTTTCTTATTTTACTCTGAAAAGGTCGTTATTTCAATCGAAAATATTTTATATAAAATATTGCGTATCAGTGGCAAGCGGTAAATTTGTTTATATGTAAGCTTTATTGTGTAAGTTCAGATCAGGGTTTATAAGTCTC
The DNA here is from genome assembly GCF_059751315.1 of Micrasema longulum. Taxonomy (NCBI): domain Eukaryota; kingdom Metazoa; phylum Arthropoda; class Insecta; order Trichoptera; family Brachycentridae; genus Micrasema; species Micrasema longulum. The sequence continues at coordinate 315,415 of NW_028278254.1, forward strand.
GACTGACCTTGTCTCGTATAAGAATGATATTGTTCTGATATTCTCGTATTGTGTAAATGCAAATTATATTTTTTTTCATGTTTTAATCTTTGTTTACAATTACATCAGTAGCTAATTTATCAATATGATTTTAGGGTTCTTGTTGAAAGGGTTCATTTATATTTAATTGCATGGTTTTTTAAAAGAGTTTTTTATGATAAATATGGGAGGTCATAAACTAACTTTAATATTATAATAATTATTTGTGTATCTTCGTAGTCTGTTTACTTTATTTTGATTTCCTATTCCATATAGGAGTTGCATATTTTATATTTTAATTTTTACATAGGCTTCATAAATTAGAATTTCTTCCGTTTTTAGAACAAAGTTTTTGATTTACTTTGGGATAACCGAAAAGTCTCGAATAGTCTCGGTAAGGGAAAACGATCAGGATATATAGTCTGCTAATATGTTTGCAGTACTTCCAACGATTCTCTATTACACATGTAGGTTTAAGTATATAGAGGGGTGGGTACTGGATACACATCGCGGTTGATACAACATATCCGTAGGTAAATATTCCACCCCTAAATTGAAAACTTTTTTTAGGTCACCGTGTACACGATGACACTCGCTGGGAAATTAATAGTTGATAGCATAAGTAAAGATAAATATTGACCTAGCTAACTGGGAAACCAATATTTGGCAGTCTTTTACCAAAATATGGTAAAATTAGAAATAGAGTGTTTCTTTACTTTCATCAATTCTCACTTAACTGCGGAGAAATTATTAATTTTTTTTCTATCACTTATTTTTTAAATTTTTTTATACTGATGTATGTGCCAGATTTTAAGGCTTTCTTGTTGTTTACCGAAATATTTCAATTTTCGGGGCCATTTTCAACGAGTTGTAAATAACTCCCTATAAAAAATGGGAATCAAGTTGGGGTGGAATGGAGTTCAAACCTTGGACCTCTGATCTGTCAGTCCGCAATATCAACCATGGGACTCCAAGCCAATTCAGGTTAATTGTTCACTTAAATTGAAATAATAAATTCTCTTTTTTTTTTTTTTTTTTTTCTATTACGATCAGGATATTTGGCAATTCGGATTACTGGAGTTCGGATAAACAGAGTTCGGTTGTGATGTTTTTTTACAAATGCTAATATTTTATTAGAACAAAAATTAAGACCGTTTTACATGGCTTATGCCTGGTTTAAGTGGCCACTTTACGTACTGTGTAACATTTACCATTTTGCCTGTGTTCGAAGATTTTTTCGATTCTACCATAAATATTTTGATTTTTTAAGTTTAATAACTGAAACCTTTATTGATGCGGTTGAGATTCATCTGACTGCATTATTTCACCTACTTATTAGGCAAGGCTTAAAAATATTTTTAAATTTTTATGCTTCTTCTTGGACCAGTTGGTTGTATTGATAATTCAGTCTGATGAATCTTAACCGCGTGAGTAAAGGTTTCAGTGAGTCTATTCTTAATCTCGAGAATGATTGGCGAACGCGCCAACCAGTGAACAACGATGCGGACTTATCTCCACTCTTTGTCTGAGAGCAGCTATCGAGTCGAAAACACTCTTCCAGGATTATGGTTCTGTTTTACCAACCATACCGTATTCATTGTCCGGCTTGACCCATAAAAGGCAAATGTTACATGTATTTAAAATTAATTTATATATTTTATAGAAATAATGTTAAAATATTCATTATTTGAATATCTCTCGTAATCTTCTTAACAATATTTTTATTTTTATTATTCATTGACATTACTTTTAAGCATAACATGAGGTTTTAAACTGAGGTCTGATCAAAAGTAAGGAAATCAGTTTTTAACCATTTTAAAACGTGTTTTTTTTTCAAAAACGTGCCGTTTAAAAAATTAAGTAAATAAACACAAGAAACGTTCAATTAATTTAATACGAGTAATTAAAATATAATTACTTTTTGACTAGTAGATTACGCCCTATGGAATTTAGAATTCAGTCTAAAATACATAAGTAGTATTGATATCCATATAAAAACGAAATTTTCTATTGAAATTTATTAGTTGCCTATAAATATTAGATATATTTTTATATTTTTTATTTTGTCTTAAAATAGTACCAACATAATATATGAATGTCTTTATATTAACTTTTATCTTGTTACAACTAAAATATGTACTAATTATTAATATTTATAAATAATATACGTACACTTCAAAAAACTTATTTTAAGCCAACTATTACTTTTTAAGAGCTAACTTATTTACTATTTTTTAACTTCCACTTAAATTAAATATTTTTTTTTGTTCTCTTATTTCTAATGGTGTTTCCTTAAAATAAAACTGTACAGCTCGGTGCATCAACGAGTTCTGTGTCTGTGTCTTCTTACGAAAAAAGAAAACGCGCTATTTTTTCTTAGATTTTGGATGAAATTATGCTCTCAATAATCTTTAAAATAATACGGAACAGGTAAAATGTGTTTACGTAAATGTTTTTGGAAAAAACTGTTTTTGTTGTTTTTTAGTTTTTAAAAAAGTTTTTTAAATTTCAACTGTAGGTTTTTAGCAAAATATTATTGTTTATATCGGCCGTCAAATGGCGTTTAATTTGTTCCTATACATGCTATAGAAATTAATTATATACAACCAAAACATTATTCTTTGAAATAAAACAAAACATATAATTCCATAAAAAATGGTATTAACATAAATAATTTAACCTTTTTCATTTTTAATAACAATTATTGAAGGCATAATTTAACCGTTGGCCTCGTGGTCTAGTGATTTGCGCGCTTGCCCACAATTCGAGAGATTTTCGGTTTGATTCTCAACATGGTTGACAATAGTTGACATGAAATATTTATTTAAAAAGTTGTTTTCATACAAGAATATTTTATCGCCCCTTCACTGGTACCTGAAGCGTAAGACTGATCATCTTACCTACATGTAGTAAAAAATGATAAATATACGATCGGTGTACTAATGCGGTACATTAATTGGGTGCGGAAAGGGAATGATGATGATGATGAATTTAAACCAGAAAAAATTCAAAAAAGATTCTATGGTTTAAAATTCTTGTATTTCATTTTAAAAACGGATTTTTTTTATTTTTCCACAACTTATTTGATTAATAAATTATTTAACGTATCTCACCTTAATATTTTGTTTCTATTTTAGTACTAATGTACCTAAGTTTAGTCTAAATTTTACAAGACGTAACCATGACGAGTATTTTTTTATTATATACAACTTTCAATTAAGTTTTTTATCAAACACACCTTAAAATAAATGTTTTCATCTGATAATTATTCCGAAAATAAAACTTTTTCACTAGTGTTACAAAATTTTTATTATTTTACAAGAAAACTATTACACTAAAAACCAAGTTTTATTTTCATAAGGGAGTGTTTCGAAGTGAATGCCGATTCAATTAACAATATTTATGTGATGTTTGTTTATTTATTTATATAAATTACGTGATTTTAAATGAACGGTGCTTTAAAATGGCTAACCCGTATGATTTCCCCTATTCTTATCAGACTTTAGCCTGGGTCTACTCTCAAAGTAACCATCGGTAGTGAAAATGTCGGTAACACATTACATTACCTAGCGACATTTTTTAACAACGTCAATTTTTTGCGGAAATTCTCCGAACTCACTGAAACTTCCATCCCTACTCCAAGTAACAAACGACTTACAGTTAAATTTTATGAGGCGTAAAAGTTTACGTTTTGCAACTTTGAGGACGAATATGTGGTAGTCATGTGTGGTATTTAAGCAGTTTATGTCCCCACTAACTACAAAATTAACGAACTAAGCCAGAACGGAAAATTTCTTCTCTACATCAAGAATGAAAACGATCATTTCATATGCTGAGATAGCTATAAGGTACTGCACGTTCTCAGATTCTGCCTGCATATTCCATGAGAAAATTAACTGCTGCAAAATTTTAACCCTGTTTTATATAAATAATAAATTTCGACCTAAGACATGAGACATTCCGGATTTTGGATTCATGGTAAAAGTTTTTTCCTGACTACAAAACAGTGTTTATTAAGTTACAGGGACTAAGTACCATATTATATTAAGACGTATTAAACCAAGCAACTGTTTTTTTTATTTTTTTACTTTAGAAACTCCATTTAATCCAGATTTACCAAGATTTTACAAGATTTACCAGAAAAGTCCGACTTTTTTTACAATTCTGGACCATCCAATAACCTTGCTCAAAACTCCTTCATTAACCGTAGCTGCACAGAATATAACAAAATTTGTTTCTCCCTTGATATATTAAATTTGATTCAAAACATTCTTATTTCTTTTACTAGAACTTTAATTAAAATCACATTTTTGTGAAAATCACCTCATGGGCGCTTTCATTCTAACTAAGCTTACATTACATATTATATTTTCTGATTAAAAAATTGAGGGTATGATAAACGAAAGAAGTGAGATTTCAGATGAGATCTGAACTGACAGATCAGGACTGAGAACTGAGACTGTCGATAATTCTCAAGTGTGAAGGCAATTGGTTCCAGGCAGAGCGGCCGGCAACAACAAAAGCACAATCTCTGAACCTAGTATTTGGACAGCGCCGGATTTCAACAAGTTTATCTCTGTCCGAATCAAATACTGACCTGAGAGTAAGTTTTTTTGACATGTATTTTTCCTAATATGCATTTTTGTTTACGAAGTAATTATAAAGTATATTGGTATATGAATACTATATGACTGCGTAATGATGCTTACATAAATAATGAACGACCAACTGAAATTGAACATGTTAAATACTTAGGACTAACAATAGATAGACAATTGACATGGACAATTCATATCAATAATTTAATTAGCAAAGACTTTAACGAGTCTATTTTTTTAAATCAAAAACTTTGTTCCAATAACGGAAAAAAATTTAATGTATGAAGCATATGTAAAAACTAAAATATGTTATATGCAACTACTATGGGGAACAGGATATCAAAATGACATAAACAGACTACAAAGACAGCAAAATAAAACATCAAAGTTAGTAAATGACCTTCCCTATCTAACAGCAACTTAATAACTTTTTGAACAAACTAAACAATTAAACGTAATTGAACTCTTTAAACTAGAATCTTTAAAAATTATTCATAAATTAGCCACTGATGTAATTGTAGACGAAGAATTAAAACTTGAAAAAAACTGTAGTAAACATGAACACAATACGAGAATATCAAAAAAATATCATATACAATCTTTTGAAACGAGAAAAGGACAATCGAGACTTATAAACCATGGACTGAAATTATACAATAAACTACCAGACAAAACTAAACAAAAGACTCAGACAACCTTTACAAAAGATGTTAAAAATATTATTATTAACAGTAGAATGTGAATTTTAAAAGTGAAAACATTTTTTTAAATGTATGTAACCCGTAAGGGTTTATTAATAAAATTTAAATATTTTTTTTTTTTTTAAATGTGTTAAAAATTATAGCATTAAATTTTTTTGTTCCGACACATCTTACCAACTTCCAACTTCTTCGGATCTTTGTCCTGTGATGAGTTAGGACCGTAAAATTATATTGTTAATATACCCGAAGGCGCGCAGAAACATGATTGCACTGGGTCTAAAAGTCTGACATCCCGCCTGCGCGTATGCGTGAAGTGGCCGCATCATGTTACCAGAATGCAAGCAATGATAATAACAACGCGCAAATACGATATTTATGTGTAATGTTAAGCTATGTTTTACCACAAAAAATATTTTACTGACTAGACTATAAAAAAAACGGATTAGGCAAACGTAAAAAAAATCATTTAATGATCAAAATGTTTCTTTTTTGGGTGATACTGTGTGTGTTGGATTTGTTCCGATGTTTCGGCTACCATTACAGGAGTCATTTTCAGGGTAAACTGAGTATTATGTAGAAAAAAGTCTGTTTAAGTACTAGTTATTTGTACCGTGTCGCAGTCGGCAGTAGGCACATTTCATGTTCAGTTTTATTTAAGCCCGTCGTCTTTGTTTATGTTATTTGGGTGTTTTTGTATTTCAATGGCCTCTTTTATTATTTGCGACTGTAATTACTGGCTTTATGCAAAAGTTCTATGGTTAGAATATTTACAGGCAAAAAAATAGCAGTTTATGACAAATAAGAATTCATAAAAAACAGTTGGTAGCTGATTTTTTTCCTATATTAATTTTTAATGAATCGGTTTGTGGTCCCGTGGCGGATTCCCGGATCAGAGGTCCCACTCCATCCCAACTTGATTTACATTTTCTAATAGTGAGTTATTTACAACTCCTCTAAAATGGTCACCAAAGTTAGAATTTTTAGATATATTACAGAAACGCTAATATTTCTACAAAAAAAAATATTTTAAAATATCTTATATTTCAAATAAGATACTACAAAATTAACGAATCGGGTTTTAATCCTGTGGCTAGTGTCTCGGACTCACGGATCAAAGTTCCGTGGTTCGAATCCCATTCTACCCCTTCTAACTTGATTGAGTTATTTACAACTCGTTAAAAATGAACTTTAAAATTAAATATTTGGGTTAATCTTTGAACGCAATAAAAAATAATTATGAATTAACATAGTCCCTTCCCTATGCATTGCTATAATAACAGTAAAATATGTCTTACTTAAGTGTTATTACTAAAACACTTGTAATATTTTATTTTCCAAATGGCTACTTCAAGGATGATATTTTATGAACACAAACATGACGTTTGTCGAGTTTCGGATATGAACATTTGTATTTAAATCGTCATTCTGCGGCTGGCATTTATACTTCTATATCCCGAAATGTAAAGTGGCTATTTGAGGCGAGAATTTAAAGGCCTATTTCTAACGTTAACATTATAGCCCCATTTAACCCTCCCCCTTCTTATGACCGACTTACCTTTTCTTACTATTTTGTATGTTATTGTTGCTTAATTTTTACTTCCGCGAATTTGTTTTCTTTTTTATTCACCGTCATTATTTCCTTTCCGCACCTAATGGTGCATAAGGCACTGCATTGGTACAGAAATTGCAGCGTATCTTGATGATTTTTTGTTATATGAAGGTAAGATGATCAGTATTATGCTTCAGGTACCAGTCCAGGGATTATGAAATATTTTAGTGTAAAAACATCCTTTTAAATTAATATTACACATCAGCTATGTCGAGAATCGAACCCGAGACCTTTTGCATGGCAGGAAAACGCGCTGACCGTTACACCACGAGGCCGACTAAGTATTTTATATTATTTCCACTATAAAACGAAAATAATTAAGAAAATTTACGTTTCATATTTTGTGAATTAGTTAGATATCTCTTCACCTACTGTATAACATTCACAATTCAGCAATCATTAATTTATTTATTTTATTTATTGGGCATTTTTACAGCTTTTACATTAAACAAATAAGTAAAATATATTAACAATACTGGAGCCATTTCAAAAAAGTTACTGTTGATCAAATAATACATGAGAATAGAGTTTACAAAATTGTATATTTACGACGTTTGTATTTATGCGTGTGTAAATGAATGTGTACGAATAAATATGTGAGGGCTCGTGTTTGTGGGTGCGTAACTATTTTTTTTTAATTGAAAACGTGTATTTACATTGAAAATGGTGGAGGAGAGAACTTGGTAAGAGTATTGACTATAAGGAAAAAAAAAAGTTTATATTGACTTTCGAAACCTTCTTGAAAATATTTTTCCTAGGTAAGTTATGGTGTTTTAATTGTATTTTCAAAAAGTATAGTAAGTTTAAAAATCTTATTTCGAATAAAGCTTTTTAATTTCAAATTTAATTCGTACATCCTGAATCAGTAATGTGCAACGAGTTCTATATAATACGACAGGTAACTACAAAATGCAGTGCATAAGCTCTATCATAAACCATTAGAAACCCTGTAAATGCTCAGTCTTTAACATTTTCCTTCTCAAATGTTAAAAATAATATTTTTTTCCACAAAAGATTACTTAAATTAAAATATGGGTAAATTCTCGTAATACAAAATTACCATGAGATTTTTTAATGGAACATACAGGGTGTTCTTGAATTCCTGTCACATTCGAAACCACGATGATCAGTATGAGCAAGAAGACATATTGGTACATTAAAATCATTTTTTTGAACGACTAAAATCTAATAAAATAAAATTTAGAAAAAAACGAACAGTTGCTTACTTCTGCAGAGGAGAAACGAGGAAAAGGGGGTGTCTGATACACCGTCAACAGCACGGCCGCGCCTCCCTCGCTTCTCTTCTGCAGAAGTAAGCAACCATTTTTTTTTCAAATATTTTTTCTTTTTATATTTTCTTCGTTTTAAATATTTTTTTAAATATGCTTATATGTCTTTTTGCCTATACTGATCATCGTGGTTTTGGATTTGACAGGGTTTTAAGAACACCCTGTATGTAATAATTTTATCTTTTTTTAATTGCCAAATAGTAAATAAAATAATCGTTTTAAAAATACTACATTTGGTACAAGGTGGTTCGATTTCATAACAAACATTAAAGTCCGAGAACGAACGCAGAAGCCGGCAGAGCCGGCTTGGACACGTGCTGCGAATACCTCAGGAGAACCTTACACCAAGTTGCGTTTTTTTAAGAACTGCGGGCTCTTGCTATTCTAGAAGATCGTTGACGATATTTTTTTAGTATTATTCAGCGGGACTAAGGGACGTGGGATTGACGTGAAAGGAGGCGAGAGTGCTGACTGGCAATAAGATCTCTCGGAAGCGTCTGATGACGTCCACATGCTCAATTTAGAGGTGGAGGTGGAAAAAAAAAGGAAATGAGTAGGATAATTTTTTGCCATTATCGTTTTTTTTTTTTAATATTGTACACTGTACTCAAAACACTTAATAATTCACATTTTTCGTTATTTTCTCGGCTCTTTTCTTTGTTTGTAGTATTTCAACATATTCTTCACATAATATTTTTCTCTTTAAAAGTAATCACTGTAATCGTGAACACCTTTCTTTGTCAGTAACAGACGTTGCTCTTTTAAAAATGTTTGTTGTTCTTCCTACTTTGTATTTTTCGTTCATTTTCTTTTAATATCTAGTTCGAAAAAGCTCAATTCATTATTTTTCCATTCCGCCAACGATTACTTTAGCCCTCATCTGAACTCCAAATGAATCACGCCGAGAATCTAGAGTGAAAACTACAGCATCATGTTTAAAATTAAGTCCAAAAAAATAAACCCTTTTTTTAGATTTTGTCTACTCTTTGGCAGTAACTTCACGCGCGCATCCCATCTTGTCATTCAACCCCTAAACCTTCAAAAGGACCCCTTCTTATGTTTATCGCCTCATCAGTTTTCATTGATGTAGCATTTTCTTTCAATATATACGGATTTTATAATGTATAGGAACCCTTTAAAATATGCGAAAGAGATTTTTTCTGGATTAAAAATAAAATATATACATACATAAATATTAAGATTGAGATTTATTGAACAAGTTATCCTTTCCCTAATCTTAAATTACCAAATATTTACAGAATTTTCACTTATTTATTTATAACATATTGGATATAATTATTTGTCATTTTTAATTAGCTAACTGATTTAACACCTGTTTTTTTATTAATATTCACGACCAATATTAGCTATATTATTTCGAAAAATAATGCAAAACAAAACTTAGGAAGACAAGATTATAATGTGTAGTTTAAATTAAAACGATGATTTCATTATTTATTTATTCATTTATTTATTTGACGGACTTATGCAGTACATTCTAGCAATGGGAAATACAATTTCTTAAAATAAATACAGGTACTAATAAAATAAAGTACAACTAAATAAAATTAAAGCCTGGACAAAAAAAAATCACTACCTCAAGACAAGATCCGGTCTATCTTAATGATTTTTCAAATCTATAAATACTTACACCAAAAAAGTCCAGATCTTGTCTCGAGTTTTCAAAAAGACACAATCGGGACATTGGTGCATGCAAGCCAATATATATGAATATATTGTAGGTATAATGAAACAATCGTTTTAATTTAAACTACACATTATATTTTGGTCTTCCTTGGTTTTGTTTTTGCATTATTTTTTAAAATAAAATATCCAATACTGTGTGTCAATATAAACAAAAAAGGGGTTGAATCAGTTAGTTAATTAAAAATGTTCACATATATGTATTATCATCATTCAATTAGTCGTTTTGTTTAAATAAATAATTTTGCGATATTTACATATTACTCAATAAAAAGAAAACATATTTTAGACGGAAATATGTAAATCTAGGCATTTACACAGATTTTTCTATGCCATTAGCTGGTTTAAGTTTGACACGACGCCGACGCGACGTGGCGCAGTTGGTTAGACGGCCAACTGTGAAATCAACGGTGTGGGTTCGATACAACTAGGTGTTGTGGTGTATTTTCAAACTTTTTCCACACCCTCTTTTCCACTTGCTGACAAGCCCCTAAAATAAAAGCTTTGAGAGTTATTTCTTCATTTTAAAATAATTATTTTGGCATTAATTTGGCAATAATTTATAGTATGATTATGAAGTAATGAATGGCATTAAAATGTAAATAATGTCGAAAAATATACCTGACGCTAATAATGTATTCAATATGTACCTTCGCATTTCGAAATAAAAAAACTCGTAAAGGCTATAATAAAATCGATAGTAGAGCTAGGTGGAAGTAAAATGGATTGTCTCATTCGCACAAAGCAATATTAAATCAACTGCTCCACAAGTGTTAAGCTTATGTTAGGTTTTTGTTATTTTCATTGTGCGTTTTGTAATATAAAAAATATAAATATACATATTTACCTTGTTTTTAAAACAGTCAGAATATTTTGTTAATTATCTCTCTTTATTAAGTAAGTCTTCTTTGTTTATTCTTAAATGTAAAAACATTTCAAAAAAGTTTATTGTTAAGTGTCCTCGGCACGAGCAACCCCAGTGAGATCACATTATTTATATTATTGTTTATAGTTTGTAAGAGTGAAATATGAATTTATAAATATTTTTAATTCCGTTGGGTTACTATACTTTCCTTTAGTTTTGATTTTATTTGTATAAAATATTTTTCGAATAAATAGTCTTTGAGGATTAGGGTAGCTAAAGTTAACAAAGAACACAGCACCTAATGGAAATAACTCACTTTTATGTTAGTGAAAATTAGAAAGCGATTGATCACACGGCAAGCATTGGCAATGTTGTACCGTGTACCCTCTCTGCTTCAATAATGGCCCATTGGTAGTCTTGGAACGTCCGATTCGCGAGAAGAATTCAACATCACCCCCACTCGCTTTGTCTAACCCCTCTACCTTACCTGCAGCCCTAATACCTGCAATTATCACCATTGGTATCTATTCCCGGTTCTTCTTTAATGGGGTCTCCATAATACCTTTTAACATAAAATAAATAAAATTTCTACTTAAGTTCAATTCAATTAATGAAACGTTTTCTCTATCTCCTGATAATTTAGCTCTCGGTTAAAAATCCTGAAGAAGGAAATCGAGTAGTGATAAGTTTGCCTTCACCTTAAGGACTTGAGTTCGATTCCTGGCAGGGTGGGAGTAAAATATTGGTATCCAGCTGAGACAGATTAAATGCATACGTAAAAATTTGCCAGTTTATGCCGCCCGTCAATTAATAAATGCGTTTGTAGTGTCTAGAGTCGATTATTGTAATGGTATCTACGCAGGTATATCAATGGATAAAATGACTCGCCGTCTGTATTGAAAGCCGCAGCGAGACTTATTTTTGGAATCTTTTAGTTTAGTTATATCACTCCACTACTTCGGGAATTACACTGGCTACGTTTTCTACTGAGGGTGGAATACAAACTCTGATGGCTTATGTATAAGTCACTGCACAACTCTGCATTCCAGATGAACTAGCTGACAGACGTCTTACGCTTAGATCAGCTACATCTACGTCGAAAGGAAAAGTTATTATACCTCTACGCAAACAGCGCACTAAATTCGGCGAACGCGCATTTGCGGTCGCAGGCCCTACGGCATGGAATGCTCTACCAGCAGAGGTCCAAAACTATGAGAGTGAATGTTTCGGAAGAAACTTAAAACCCACTTGTTCTCTCAATCGTTTGAATAATTTTTTAGCATGTGGTGACAAAGTACATTATTTTTCTTAAATTAAAAAGTTAAAATTAAATTTATATCTTTATATAATCACTTTGTAAAGCGCCCCTGTGGTATTATATTACGAAAATGGCGCTTTATAAGTTATCCATAATAATAATTATAGATTTATCGAACTGCAATATTTCATTGTCAACACCTAAAACAAGGTTCTGGTTATATTTTACAGACATAACTCTATTCTTGATCCGCCAAAACACGGAGCTTAAAAAAATAAAATACGTTAAGAACGTTACGTTAGTGGCCTCCGTGGTGTAGTGGTCAAGACGCTTGACTCACACACGGAAGGTTCCAGGTTTAATTCCCGGTGGGAGCACAAAAAATAAATGTGATTTTTCTCAAGTCCTGTGTTCTCTGTAATTCAGAACTGTAATTGGGCATCCTGGTCTGTTGTGGTGCAAAAAAAATCTTTTATCGGTCAACGATACTTGTGATTAAATTTGTTTTATTGAATATTGCCCAAAATTTTGTACTTAATCAAGTGATAATCTGCTTTTTATATTATAACGGTAAATTTTACTATAACTGTGAGAGTGAAAAAAACTAAAAATTATTTTGTTCCTTAAAAAAATTTTCATGTAATTTTATTATTAAATAATACCCCTTTTCCACAATAGATGTAGCTAGTTTTTTTCAAACTTTTTTTCTCTATATTGGACCACCACGCATACAAATATTTCATTTAAACCAAGCATATATAGGGAAACTAAAAAATGTTATAAGTAAATATGGAAGTCTGCTACGTATATTTAGACTGTTCACATTCCCTTAAGTAAAAGACTTCAACTTCCTTTTCGAAACAGGATATGGATCGTATGGCCACAGTCTCAATTTGAAAGTGACTCTGTGTTCCCTTACTGTGATGCTGGAAAACTAGAATAAGGTGATTGTACTGGCCTGTTAGCAAAAGCAGGCGCGAACAATATACATTTCCACACCGCGCTTGTGTAGTATCTCGAATAAGCGCATGGTATGACGTCATACGACATACGCATTATAAAAATACTATCTGTCTCTCCCGCGCTAAGACACGCTTATGAGCGTGACAGAGATAACTATAACTTTGTTGGTTGCTAACACGATTATAAAATATATATACAGGTTGTTCCTGCGTTTGTCCGAGCCAATCAGTAACCGGCCGTCGATCAACTGACGTGAATTTGTGATCTGTGTTTATTTATTGCTGTTTTTTCTAGAATAAAATGATAAAAGATACATAAATCAACTTTAAAATTTAATATTTTCATGTAAGTAAAGGCAGTATTGTTTTTAATTCCACAAACACATGCTATTATATTTTATTAATTTATTATTATTGTGTTTGTTTTATAACTGCAAAACTACTTCTTTTTTGTAATTCCTTTCTTATAAATACGTAGTTACACATAAACATAATACATACGTTTGCTAAATAAATATTTCTTACTACAGAATGACCTAAACGGAAGCTAGATTATTAAGGATTGAACTGGTTCAAAACGTATTTTTAAAAAAATAATAATAAAACACATTCATTTCACTTTAGTTGATCAATCTGGAATGCGAAATTGTGTATGCAAGTAATAGGATTTCTTTTATCTATTTATTTATTTATTCATTTCAAATTTCATTTGAATGCATATCCACCAACATAGTATTGCTTTTTAGGTTATGCCCGTGTGAAGCCATAATAATTGACGACAACTAAATGTAAAGTAATTAAAAAAATAAAAAAATCATATCGTAAAATAATAAATTTAAAAATGAAGAAAAAAACAACCCAAATACAAGAAATACATAAATTATTTGATTTGATACAATATTTAAAAAATAAAAATAACAATTAAATTTAAAAAATAGAAACACGAATTAAAGAAAAAACATTTAAAACTTATGAAAGTAATAGATTATAAATTAAACCTAAAAAGTAACAAACATGTAAAGTGGAAATAAGGATAAGTAAAAGTAGGGAAAGAAAGCAAAAACGGAAACAATAAATTTATAAGTCTGTATTTTATCCAATATAACTTATTTTATGGAGTGTAATATAATATCCTTTTTTATTATTATAAACACAAAATATTACACAAAAAATTTACTCCAATAAAAATAATAAACACATATCATTTTTTTAACCGTTGACTTTTTTTATGCACACAACTTTCCAATTTCTAATCAAACAAAGATTGAAATTAGAAGAATTAGATTATGAAATATTACATTTTTTTAAATCAACATCTTGTAGATTTAGATGCACCAACACTTGTTTATCAATATGTACTGACCATGTGTATTTGATAAATTACAAATGGACAATGATGTAGTGAGGAGTGCTAAAGTGTATATGTATTGTTATTTTCGCGGCTTGATTGTATAGAAATGTAAAATTTTCGCTTGGTTAGACTTTTAATAATAATGGTAAATATGCGAAACTGAAGAAGGACACAATTTTTTGTAAACGATTTTTAAAAAAGGGTGCTTTCATTTTATATACAGAATCTTCTTCCTTTCGAAGCGGGATCTAGTACGTATGGCCGAAGCCTTAATTGATTTGAAATTAGCACTGTATTCCTTCACTATCGTGCTGGGAAACTATAATAAGGTGATTGTATTGACTTATGTAGTTAATTAATTGCAAATTGACAATACTGCAAGGATTAGTATAAAAGAAGCTTTTAAAATTATTTTTTGTTATTTTTGCGGTAAAATTGGAATAAAGTATTACATTTTCGCTAAATTACCATAAAAAATTGAATATACAAAACTGAAGAAAGAAAGCGGTCTTTATAAACAGTTTCATTTAATGGGTGGGCGCTTTCATTGTTCATACAGAATGACGAATGGTATACAGTGTGTAAAGTGATCACTGAACGCAGCCGATAACAGATTATAAACTCTGTTAATACCTAGAATTTCATATTCTTATCAGTGTCATCCCTGCCGAAAACCTCCCAAAAAGAGTGTTAATCAACTTCATCACATCCCTTTCCATATCAAGTGGTGCAAAGGGCACTGTATTAAAATATTAAATGCAGCGTCATTTGATCATATGTCACATAAAGGTAAGAAGATCAGTATTACGCCTCAGATCCAGGTTCAATAAAATATATAGCAATGAAAAACTACTTTTATAGCAAATATTTTACGTTGGCCCTGTCAGGAATCGAACCTGGGCCTCAAGCATATAAAACAAACTCGCCAACCACTTCACTATAATGCAGATTTAACACCACTCGATTATCAATTATCTATCTGAGATCTGAGGGTGGGTAGCCATTGAGTCGAAACTCTCCCTGGATTCTAGTTCCATTTCACATAGTGGACTGTATTCCTTATCCGCCTGGACGCAGGCAGAAAAAGCTGTATTTTTCTCTTTTAACAAATTACAGTGTTATTTTCCCTCTCTGTTGAAATAATTTTAAAGTGTTTTAATATGGTTGAATTGAAATGAAACAGTCTGTTTAATTCATTAATTTGCTCTCAAATTATTATTATGAATTATCATGTTTGGTAAAAATTGTCACAAATCCTAAAATCTGTCCACCCTACAGAAAGAGGAAATTCTGGCACACGTAACTAATTTGAAACGAGCAATAAATACATTCTCTGGGGGTATTAAAACAGAAGGGATGGCAGGTGAGTCCAATCCTCTCTAGAGGGAGACTACTGGGGATCAGAAGACCGGACGAACTTTTCACAACCCTTGAACATAAGTAGATCAGTAACTACAAGTTTTGTAACACTTAGTTCTATTTATTTTTGAGATGTGTAATTTTTATAATTATTTTGTGAAAAGTCTTATCAATTAATTAATCAGTCCTTATATCATTGGGTATTATAGAATTTCTAACGTCTCAGGAAACGTATTATAATAATATTTATTAAGTATCCGCTACATAACGTATTTATACATATTTATACGCGTTCACGATGGCAAGTATTTAGATTCATCTAAAAAAATATATTCAAAAAATAGTGATTGCTTTAGGATGAAAAATATCTAACGAAATAAAAAAAAATTCAAAATTCAAAAATATTTTCAAAAAAACTTTTACGCTCGATATTATTGAGAGATTAAAAATTTCTGCATAGTGGGAAAACTAA
Source organism: Micrasema longulum (assembly GCF_059751315.1). Classification (NCBI taxonomy): domain Eukaryota; kingdom Metazoa; phylum Arthropoda; class Insecta; order Trichoptera; family Brachycentridae; genus Micrasema; species Micrasema longulum. The sequence goes on from NW_028278254.1 coordinate 331,601, forward strand.
ATTATAATAACAATTTCACTTTTTTATGATTTAATGTATATTGATTTTAAGATTGATTATAAATTTTTGTCAAGTAAAATAACTAACTTCATAATAGTTTAGCCATTCGACAAAAGATGGTGTTAACGCATGATGCATTGAAATTATATTTATATAAAAATAGGAATACGTGTACCTACATTATATTTTGTGACAAAAATTAATAACAGAGACTTGTTTTTTTATAATTACGTAATTATATTTCAAACAAAATGCCGTCAGGAATCAGATTAATTTTATATGACAGCGAAAACAAATTCTTTGTACTCTAATTTTTAACACTTTTCGTAGTTATGCAATCAAATAACCGTATGGTTTAAAACCTCTTTATATTCTTAAGACCTGTTTATATTCTTTATAAATCTGTATTATTATTACTTATGATAATATTTTTTTCATCTTACACTACCTGTGCTTTTGAATATATGGGTTATTTCTCTTTATAGGTTTTTGCTTCAAATTCAAAACCGTTATTATGAAAGTTTACATTTTAAGATCGTGAATTTTACGGGATCAATATTCAATTATTCAAGTTCAACAAACGCGTGAATACATCCATCAAAATGTAATATAAATTTGGCCACAACTTTTGCAAATTGTATTTAACTATCTGTATCTAACATTTAACTACTACTATTACGCCATTTTTTCGAAGAGGTGGGCAGAAAAGAAGAACCGCCACATTCGTCTATCCTGACTACATTCCTTCTTCCATATTCATACATCTTGACAAAAATGCCCTTCAGCTTTTGACATGACCAGACTTGAGATTTTGGTTTATCTGATCATGTCACGTCTTTCTTGGTCGTCCTCTTCCAAGGTTAATATTCAATTAATATTTTCTAAATAAAAAAACTGGGAAAAACAACATGTTTGTCTATATAACGTTGTTAACCTCTTTAACCTTTACAGTACAATATAAATAAGAATGTTAATAAATATTTTATATTAATTTAATATTCAAAGCAAACATTTCTACAATATATTATAATATTATTTACTCAACGGATTTTCCTACGGGTCTGTAAATATGTCGATATTGATATCACTTCTTAAAATTTATTTTATGTATTGAAATATCTCAATAGTGAAGGCTTGATGAATTAATGAAAAAGTTTTTTTCACACTTGTGTGGCTGAGGTAAAACACGAGTCTACATGGATACAAGACTTGATATATCTTTCTTATTTATTTATATGATGAAGTTGTGTGTTTGCAATATTCAAATGAACAATTTTCACGTCGAATTTGGAAAGTAAAATTTGTATAAGTATGCTGGATTTTATTACTAAAATTATTTATCTTGGATATGAGTATAATAATTTTTATACGTATGAAAGTCATGACAATACTACAATAAATCTGTTTCGCTGCATAAGAAAGAGAACTTGAATAAAAGGCAAAGACACTGTATATGAACGGTGTTTGTGTGAAAGAGACAAAAACAAAAAAAAATCGTTTAATCAGTCAGTTATTTAAAGTGAGCAGGAGTGCACTCTTGTTTAATGACCGGCGATTTTTTTGATTTTTAAAAAATAAACATTTGCGTTCTTATCATTCACCCAAATATTTCATTGTAAGGGTCATTTTCAAAGAATTGTAAATAACTCACTATTAAAGAATGGGAATAAAGTTGAGGTAGAGTGGGATTCAAACCACGAACCTTTGAGCCGTGATTCCGAGACACTTGCCACGGGACCACAACCCTATTCAATCATTTAATTAAGGATTTAAAATTGATTTTTCTACATCAAGGTTAAATTATATTATAAACTAGCGAGCCCGTCAGACGTTGTCCTGCCCGAACGTTGGATTGCCTGCTATTAGCTTGGAAAAAGACTTTTCATTTATAAGTAGGTACCTAGGTACTTGTTTGTGATTAAATTCCAAAACTAAAAACTAATAATATTCAAATATTTCATTTAAGTTGGTATCTAGGCACTTATTTATGGTTGAATTCCAAAAGATAAAATAAATATTTTTTTCAAATATGGCATTCTTTTTGCAAACGTCAAACTTCGGTCGTCTCACCAACAAAGGGGTGTACTTATGTAAGAATACGATTTTCAAAAATGTATTGAGTTTAATATTATTTTAGTGATACCAAAAATCCAATAAAAAGAAATAAATGTGTAGTTTTTTTTATACACAAAAATAACATCATATAATTTTTTTCATTTTCCATTCTCCTCGAATGCAACCCTGGTAGATCGACGAATAAAACATTTATGCTACTTACTTCTTTTTTACTTATTAGATTGAAGATTTATATTTCTCTGAAAGATCTTTTTGGTTTAGCCGTTTAGGAGGAGTTCAGTGACATTACACGTACAGAGGAAATATATATTTAAAGAAGATTACATACATTATAGAAAAGGAATTATTTCACAGAATGAGTCCACGTTTTCTTTTTTTTTTATGTCTGAACTTCATAATATTTTGTATTTTGCTTGAGGTTACACAATGTTACATCACCGTGTGCAAAAGATTTTTTAGCACAGTGTTTTTAGAGTTAAATATTTTTCAAATATATCAGTTTGCTATACTAATGGTAAAAGAGCCCTACATAAGATTTCACGACTTTTTAGAGCTAGTAGGATGTTTGCTGCTGCGAGATTTAAGACTCCAACGTTCACTGACGCGGAGTAAAGGTGTTTTAACAGCGCAACTGGAAATATTATTTGGATATTTTATAAAATAAAATAAAATCGAAAACAAGTGAGAAAAATTTATTTTTATTGATTTGTAATTCACGAGAGAAACAACATTTTCGATTCTTCGACGCTATCGGAATAAGAAATGGAAAAAATAAAGAATAACTCATCTCCCGTGTCCAGGAATCGTAATTAAATTTAGTAACCTGTTTGCTTTCTTTCCATTCACGCCATTTTAACCATTTTGTATTCGGGACACGCGCAAGATGGCAGCTGATCGCATACAGGACTATCTGGGCAGTGGTGGCGATTGTGTTTACGTAAAATATCACACAAAATAATTGATCGATGCCATAACAGAGATAAAGAGAATTTTCAATAAGGGATTATACAAATGTGCCTGAATATCGCACAATATGCAAAACCGACCTGCTGGCCGAGTGCGCTGTCAATAGAAGAAATAATGTAGGGTTTTAGTAGTTGTTTACGGTTGTTGAAGCTCCAACCTCATTTAGTTGACAGAATACACGTTGTTTGAGTTTGAATGCGTATTTATTGCACGTTAAATAAGATGCAGCATTGTGGAGTAAGAGAGTAACAAAGATGATGAGTTTAACCGGCTGCACTTGGAATACATGCTGAAACTGAGTGACGTGTTAAGCTGACTTGGTTGCGCTGACTGACGTTATCACGCTTTGCGGTCTCTTTATAGGCCACGTCTCTTTGTTCTTCATGTCTCCAAGGTCGGAATGAAGTTATTGATGTTTTATGTGCAATACTGTGAGTCTTATGGAATACAATCTATTATATCTAATAGAAAACGCAAAATTACTCTTTATTCCAGGTGAAATCATTGCTCGTTTGTGTGTCATCGATCAATGGACTATGACCTCTACAGAATAATACAAAGAGGTCTTTTTTTTTCCAAGCCAACAGTCTCCGAATCGTTACGTGACCATTAATCTCTAAACCTCTTGATTGATAATTATTATTACAGCCATAAACTCGGTGAAAAATAAATCGCATCTCATTGTCGGCCTCGTGGTGTAATAGTTAGCGCGTTTGCCTACCACGCAAGAGGTCTCGGGTTCGATTCCCGACATAGTTGACATAAAATATTTATTTAAAAATAAGTTACACTACATTTTGTGTACCCAGTCCAGGGATAAAAAAATATTGTAGTAGTAATATTTATTTAAAAGGGTATCTTCACACTAGAATGTTTCATAGTCCCTGGACCTGAAGCGTAAGACTGATCATCTTATCTTCATGCAACAAAAAAATATATCAAGATACCCTGCGATTGGTTTACCAATGCAGTGCCCTATGCACCATTTTGTGCGGAAAGGGCATGCTGATGATAATGATTTAATCTTCATCGTGTATCATTTAATAATCATTACCAGCACAATTCTCAGTAACTGTGATTAAATAATATTTTTTATGGAAAATTTAACAACCGATCATATAATTTTTGGCCCTTTTAAACAGTAACTTCAATGTTTTGTAATATTCTCTACTACTAACCTATATTAGAACTTTCATATTATTTGCATTCTTCCATAATATGTTGATATTCATGAAAAAAAAGAGCTGTAACTGAGTTTATTGATGTGATTAAAATTCATAGACAGAATGCTGATATTAGATTTTCTGCTGTGCAACAATAATAAAGGTTTTTAAGATTAGTTTATCTGAAATAAAAAATGCAGCTCCTTAATCGCCAAAAATATGTTAACATAAAAGGAGAATAAAACTGTTTAATGCCAGTATAAACGTCTTATACGACTTGTCTTACACATATTATTTTTTAATTTTACAAGCAATGCAATATTCACCATTCTTTCAAGAATTATAACAAACAAATGTTTAATGATTCACAATTTTTGATTTATTGATTTATTTTCCCTGGTTTTAGTGATTAATTTATTCACATTTATTTATTCAAACGTCCCGTGAATTCCATAGCATTAAATTTATATAATTTTAGTGGAGTTATGTACAAGAACCTATCTGCCTACCAGTGGCGAGCAGTGATTTATTTTATAAGCTATCTACAAAAATGTTTATTCATTTGTACCTACTTAAGTTCATAATACATAAGTAATAAAATAATAAATGGCTATTTTTTCTGTGGCTCTGTGGAAATCAACTCATACAACACTTATTTTGAACTTCGCAATTTACGTAGCTTTATTTAAGACTATTTTAATGCAACACTTGTACAAAAGTTTATTAAAAATACCACTGTGACATTCAGCAGATATGTCCATTATGATTGAAATGTCAACACTGAGCACTGGCCGATTCCTTTCAAAATGAATAATTCCAAAAACGGCCACTTCGAACGCCACATGTCTTATGTGATACATAATATGTCAACGGTAACCATAAAAAAAAATAGTTCTTAAGAAATAATGTTCGAAGTACTAGTTTCCAAATAGAGAATCTTCAAATAATAGTTGCATTCTGCAAGCTTGTTTTAGAACTAAAAAAACGCGACTCGGTTAAAGATTTAAAATATTGTGTACTTTTTTGTATGAATAAATAAGTTGAGATAAGATAATAATTTATATATTATAAAACAATTTTATTTAAAGTAAAATATAATGGTAAGCTGTGCATAATCGTTTATTTGGACGATTCGCCTGTGCTGCCTACGTATGCAATCTTTATTAGGCTTATGTTTGTACGGAGTATATGCTCAAAGTATTTGAAATGAGAGGCTGTTACACATTTCATTAAAAAACGTCACCATCCAACATGAACTTTTAATATGCAAAAAGACTCTCCAAGACATGCAAAAAAGACGATTAAATTACTTTATGGACATATAGCGAGAAAAAACCTAAGAGCGTCTCGAAACACTTGTCATAACGGAGGCAGTGGCAAATAAGGGAACAAAAAGACAGGCTATAACATGTACATATCAAATGAAGAAACAAACAGGGTCTTGATTACATGCTGCCTTTAACATGGCCCAGGAGAAACAGGCAGGCACAGTTGATTAGACGGCCAACTGTGAAACTAGCATCGTGGGTTCGACTTCCGCTATTTGCAAGAAAATAATCCGAGGAAGATTTTTTCTCGATTCTTCTCGATAAAACAGTGTATTTTTCATAACTTTACCTAATATCTTTTCTTTTCTACCGGCTGACAAACTTCTTGAATAGAGAGTTTTGCGAACTAGTGCCAACCAATCCCGGTGACTTTTACGCTCAGCATTGAGCAAGATTATTAAATATAATCACAATGCTAAATCTGCAGTGTGATTCTGAACTCTCTTTCGGGGGTATAGAAAGCGTTGCAAGCATATAACTGGTACATACATTACGTTTTTAATACCAGCCCATTTGTTCACAGATAAAAAAATATATATGTTCGAATAACTTTTTGACCGCCACTGGATTGAGCAACAGCGATTTGTGGGGTTTCAATACCTAATTCAAAGGATTTTCTTTTCCGTCCATACGTCAAACTTCAAAGGTCAGCAAAAGAAAATAACTCCCTTAGATCACAAGTTAAATCCAGGCTCATCACGTCTCACTTACACTTCTTTCTGAAACGTATTTTCTCTTGGAAATTATTTCTGAAAGCTCGTCTTACTTGTCAGTAATTGGTTTTAATTTGATTTGTAGGTTATGTAAATATAAAACTTTTTGAAGCAGTTAAGATGGCTTGAGAATATCAATGTTTTATACCTACGTTGATTCATGTATATAATTTCAAATTTATAAATTAATTTATTTAAGATCTTTTTTTTATTTACTGCTTAGTTAATTTATTGATTTGCTTTATACTATTTGGCGTTTTTCGGTATTTCTCCATTCGTTTTGTAAAATTTATTTTATGAAATGTATTACGCTTCATTCGCGTAATAACTTATATTTATATAATTATGTTTTAAAAGAAATGAATAAATGCTTTATTTAGTTAGTTCATAAGAAAAATAAATTATTTAACACTATAACAGTGGCTGGTGGATACCAATACAAAAATAATGCAATACTAAATAGCGTATTTTTATAATTTTAATTCGAACGCAGTTCGAGTCAATCTATGAAATAAATGATATTTAACTATATTATTTGAAATTGTTCATTTTTACTTTATAAGATATTTTCTGTAAACGCTAAATGACAATAATTAAAGTATTGACTGCAAATAATGTAATTCACTGCATTTCCGCAATTTGATAATTTTTATAATATTCTTAAAGTGAAAATATGTTTTATTTGAACAGCCCGGTGTTTAACCCTTTATGGGACACCTAGAAAAAAGTGTTACATAAATAAACCACCGGATTTGAGGTTTTTTATTTTCTAATATTTCGTATTAATAATTTGAACCAGGTTGCGGTCTCGTGGTAGTATTGTGGACCAACGGGCCGAAGGTCCGAGGTTCAAATCCCACTCTATCACACCTCGATTTCCATTTTCCCAGCACAAGTTATTTATGGCTTTTCGATAATGGTCTGAAAATTTAAAAATTTCAGTAAATGATAAAAACTCAAATATTTTTTCAAAAATAATTTTTGAAATATATAAATTGAAATTGAATAAATTGAAAAAATAAAAAATAATTAAATTTATGTTTTTAAAGTATAGTAATAAGGTATAGGTACTGGTAGATCAGTCTTTCACTCCGTTTTTTAATGCAACGGGTTCATTATCTTTATAAAGGACATATTTCAATGGGTTTGCAAGACGTAAGGTTTAAAATAAATAAGAACACTTTGTAAATAATTATGAAATCAATAAAAATACAAATATAAAATTGTTATGACAATATCAGTAGAACAATAAAAATCACAGGACAAATAACTGCCTTCTCTTTAATTCACGCTTGGCTCGATTTTATAGTATTGAATTGAATACCTATAATTATCATATGTCATTAATTTTATGTATCATTTAAATCGAAATCTAACACCTGAAATTTACTTCCTATCAGTTCTATTCGCCCTTCTAAATATATTCTTAGTTTCTGCTCGAAGTTTTTTAATTCAAATATAATAGTTTTGTCATCATAAAGAACAGAGTCCAAAATAGTATATTTATTTGTTTCTATTGCTAACAGATTTTTTATTACACTTCGAAGTGTTTGCTTGTAGTCAGTTATTTTTTCGGAACTATTTAAAATTAATTTATTTGTTGTATTCGATTTGTAAGCTAAAATTATTTTTAATGCTTCCTTTAAAATAGCGTTTTGTTTATTAAATTTGACCTTTGTAGTTTTCAATTCATCCTGTAAAGAATTGAATTTAGTGAATAACTCATTGTACAAACCAGAAATCAAGTAATTTCTATTACTTTCGTTTTTTAAAGATTCTTTGCAATTTTTTAATTCACCGTTCTTTGGATTCGTTCCTGTATCAATAATTGTTCTTGTTGATGTTTCGGGGATTTGGTTTGGTCCATTTTGACAAGGTGTGCAATTAACTAATAAATTTAAAATAAAAGGGTTGTGGTCGTTCAATTCAAAATTCAGTCTTGTATCAATTCTCGGTTCGGTAATTTTGTCAGAAGGGGGAATCATTTTTGAATGGTCTTTAGTCTTAAAGTTCGATTTATCAATATTTTCTAAAGTAACAGAGTCATCATTTGCGTTGTGCACCTGCTTTAGATTATTTGAAATCATTGCCTGAATTGGTGGGTTATTTGTTGTTAAACTAGAATACGTCAAAATTGTTTTCGGTGTCACCGGTTCCACGGGGAAAAGAGCAGGATCGTGAACATTTAGTGTTGGAGTTGGGGACAAAACTGGATTATCATTTTCATTTACTGATGTTGAAATTTCACTAAACAGGACTGGGTTTACTTCTTCTTGTATTTTAATTGAAGGGGTCACTGGTCGTGTATCTTCAAGCAAACATGGTTCAATTTCGACTTTTGGTTGTACAGCTGATTTGTCTACGAAGTCGGCTGCTGAAATTTCAAAATTATTTTATTTAAATATCACACTTGTTTATTATGTAAAAATGAGTCAAACGGGCATCTATGATGTAACCATGGCTGTTCAACATGAAAGGTTTAAGAATAAGAGCAAATATTTATGATTAAACACTCAATTATCTTTTGTATGCTAATGATGCCGTGTTTCTTGCTTATAACAAAGATGACTTGCAATTCTTGGTAACAAAAGTCTACAATGCATGCAAGGGAAGCGATTTGCTGATTAATGTCAATTAATCGAATGTTATGGTTTTTGAAAGAAATAAAACACTGTAAATGGGATTATATTGAAACAAGTGGAGGAATTTCTGTAAATGATCAGATAAACCAAAATCTTAAATTTGGTCATGACAAAATACTGTGCTAATTTTATGGACTATAAGCCAACCTATCCTAGCCTGACCTAACTTCAGAAAACAAAATAATTATTTAAAAAACCGATTATTATAGTCAACAATGTTTTAAGTATGTCCAAATGTTTGCCGACAAACTGGATTTTCTCCTTACGGAGTTATTTAGATCTAAATTTGTGATCTAGATCCAGTCTGTCTGCAAAAATTTGGACATACTCAAAACATTGTTGATCAAACTAACTAGTGAAAGAAGTATAAAAAATTGAAAAATTGTTTTCAGGCGTTGCCTAGTAGGTGAAATGGTTCAGCCGGATGAATCTCACCCACATGATAAAGGTTTCAGCTCTTTTACTTCACAAAAGTCAACAAATTGATGAGTTGAGGAAATTTGGATGTTCAAACATGGGCAAAATGGTGAACGGTACACTGTAACCAAATAGCACGTATGACAAGATGTTTAAATGTGGAAATTGCTAGGAATGTATTTCAGGATAGACCAATCGGCCAATCCCTACGAGGAAATGGCGTGATGGTAGTAATAGTAGCCGTTAAACATAATTAAACAAAGCACAACCATGTAAAAAGAATAAATACAAAAATTTGATTAACACGAAATCACCAAACTCAAATCATTGAAAAATCGAAAAATCGTCAAGGAATTTTTTGACTCAAATTCCTCCCCACAAGGTATATCCAGTCTTGAACCCCTTTCTTGAATATATAAACTCTCTTTGAGTGAAGAAATGTTTTTAAGGTGTGGTTTTTACTAACCTTGTATTCTTTTTACTTTTGTTTCTCCTTGCACCTCGGAACCATTAACATTTACAAAATACCAATATACGAGATGAGTTCCAATATTCAGTTTAAGGTCATCGTTGACGTAGCACCACAATCCGTCATTAGGTTCGGAAACAATACCTCCAAACTGGGGGCTAACCCTTGACATTTTGATTTCTTGCGAATACCCATAGACAGAAAACTTTTCTATGCCTTTTTCCGCAACAATACAGGCGCGCAATCCTTTGGGATAAATGGCGGTGGTCCACACTTCAAAACACAAGGAAGTATGAGCGAAAATTACCAAAATAACTGAAAATATTCTTAGCGTCTTCATTATCAACGTTTTTTAATCACTTTGTTTTTATATTCTGTCCACAAACACAACGTTACTGTCATGCAACACAACTAACATATTACCATAGCACAGCACACACAAGTCAGAAGTGAGTTGCTTTAAGTCAATGGTCTTGGATATTTTATTTTTTTAAAGTCGATGTTTTGCTGTTTTTTATAAAATACAACAGCGACATGGTACTAAAACGAAATAATGTTTTGACTGAATTCGGAGTATCTATTGAGTCGGAGCAAAGTTGAAGACATGAGCACTGAGTGTTATATCTCCACATTCAAATTGTCATTTTTATATTATTACCGAATTTAACTTAGCATTCTTTTTAAAGCAAAGATTAAAAAAAAAAATTAAGTAACAAACAACGATAATTATACATTATGATCATCATTTCTCGATAGCCTTAGGTGAGCCTTGGCTATATCCAGTGGTCTCCTCCATTCTTGACAGCTTGCTGCTCTTTCTCTCCAGTTCCTCACTTCCAACGTTGTCGTATCGGCACTGATGCATTCCATTCATCGTATTTTGGGCCTTCCTGGTCTTTGTCGTCCTTATATAACAAAGAAAGTTGGGAATTTTAAGGGGTTGTCGTCATCCATTCTTATTATATGGCCAGCTCACCTCAAACGCCCTACCTTGATGGAGCTGATCACACCGGGTGATCCGTAAATTACATATTGCTTCTTAGCGCAGTGACACCGCCAATGGTTGTTTTCTCACAGAGTCATAGATGGTTTTGACGATCTTTTTTCGAACGTTGCAATAGTTTCCTCAATATTCTTTGTCATTACCCAGATTTCAGAGGCAGATATCTCGGTTTAATCAGTGTTTTGTACAGTATTTCTTAGTTTTTCTATGTATTAGTTTGGACCATAATTGTTTTTAGAGCTCGTAGTAGTGACGGTTGGCAACCACAATGATAAACACTCATCAATGATTTGTTTTTTTTTTTGCATCACCACGGGCCAGGAGGTTGAAGTATAGTGGTGAATTATTGCACAGAATAGACACACAAACGTAAAGTAGATGGTATTTCAATTTTTGATCTAGTTGCCTTGTTTACCTTAATTTTTTTATTCAATAATTTACCTATGCAAGTCGCGCTAGTAATAAAACTTACTTTTTTCTAATGGAGTTCCCAATACGGTCAGTAAATATAGTAGAAGCTATGGCGTCGATTTACGCAGAAATAATATAAAATTATATACACATATTATATCCTTCTCTCGCGTATGTTTGCATGTATATATATATATCACGATTTGCTATCTTTATATTTTGGATTATTGATTACAATATTGACAATATACCGCAATGCCATTTTGCATCTAAATATAATAAACGCCTAATAACGGAATAACCTGTCCACTTATTATGTCAGTAGTAATGAAGTACCATTTTTTCACACGTTTACACAACTCCAGAAAATGAATTAACTACCTCATGTAGTCTGAAAAGTTATCAATAAAATATTATTCACAAAATATTAAAGATTATGAAGAAAAAAATACATAAAAGAGCTTTTAATATTGGACCAAGTTCCTGGAAAATCGACTCTGAACAAAATACAGAAATCTTAATGCCAAGTTTATTCAAAAAAATATTTCTGCCAAAATAATTAAAATCAACAGTACCTACAGTTGTGAAATCACAGATTTATTGTATGTGTAAAAAATGTACCTTTTTTAAATCGACTCTTTATTTAAAAAATAAACAAACTAAACAAAACTAAAATGTATTCCTCGTCACGGGTTTTCCCAGTGAAAAATACCTTATTAATTCAACCATATGTATGATGTATTCTGTTGAAATTTGAAAAATATGTATTGATATATCTACATTGCATGACTTCTATCTGACATTGAAAGATTTACAACTTTTTTTAAAAACTTTTTATGCAGCAAATTTTGCAATGAGAGTACCAAATAATAAAAGATTTTTCGTTAAACCAATACTTTATTTTTTGAATTGGTAAATTATGCACATAAATATTGACGATAGCTTTAGTTTTGACTTAGAACAATATACTTTGGTTGCACTCGCAGATGAATGATATATATTTTTTTCAATTAACAACCACAGCATGTTTCTTTATGAGTAAAGTATTGTAGTTTGAAAAAACTGTAACTTATTGATCACGTTTAATTTGACAGTTCCTACTAATTTTAAATACAATTTACTAGGAAAGATAAATTTTAGAAAATTATTTATTTCTTATAAACAATCAATAATAAACCACTTGATTGGTAAATATGCAATATTTTTACGCAGTATGCGTATATGCAGTACCTATATCACATTATTATTTATATGCGTAGATTTTCATGGTCAATGTACATATTTTAAAAGTAATTATGTGTAAGTTGGATACGTTTTGCAAAAAAATATGTGTGTATGTTCTAATAATTTATTGCAGTCACAGTCGGCAACGAACTGATCTTTTTTCTAGATCACGTAAATTCAATACATCTCCTTATTGGAAATAGAACTACAAAACAATAACTGTTTTCCGTTCTTGGGTGACGAAGTAAAGGGGAAAAAAAAATGAAGATGAATAAAAATATGTTACAAAAGAGACTGCATACCGGTGGCTTCCGTGGTGTAGTGGTCAAGACGCTTGACTCACGCACAGAAGGTTCCGGGTTCGATTCCCGGTGAGAACACAAAAAAATTAAAATGTGATTTTTCTCAAGCCTGGGTGCTCTGTGATGTAATTCACCACTGTAATTAGGCCTCCTGGCCTGTTGTGGTGCAAAAAAAAAAACAAAAAAAAAACAAAAAATAAATAAAAAATAAAAAAACAAAAAAATTGGATCGCCTTGCAGTCGTTTCCTGCTGTACTACCTGCGGGTGCGATATCCTACCGATACCACACCATACATCTATCAACTTGTGCAACTTGCATCTATCTTGGTACGGGTTTACCTACATAGATAGATGCAACGAAAAACTTACATTGAGAAATATACATAGCACATTGTTCTCTTGTATTAGGGATTATATATAATTAATGTACACATTGTATTTATATTACTTTTGCTATGTAAATGTAATATTTTTCTTAAAATGAATATTACTATAGTGAATATTATTTTTATACGCATATGTTCCGAATGTTACTAACAGGATAGCCAAAATGCTTAAGAAACAGAACATTCAACAACATTTGGGACTGTGTAAAAAAAAAGACCATTTATCAAACCCAAAAGACAAGAACCCCCTGAAAACTAAAGCTGTTTATAAACTGAGATACCAAGGATATGATAAAGTGTACACTGAATAAACAGGGCAAAGCAAAGAAAATAACTGACGTACGTAAAAGAGCGTGTAAACTTGGGCTCCCTGAAAAATTTGCACCAGCAGAACACTTAGATACTACAATACTAAAGACACAAGACATATTTTCGGACCAAAAAATTTGCATAAACCTAGAAATTACAGCGCACAAATAATAAAAGAGACAAATATTGAAAAAAAACAAACACCCAAATAACAAAGACGTCTGGCAGAAATTAAACTCAACATGATTCCCGACAGTACACACTACAAAAATGACGCGGAATTGTGCCTACTGCCGACTGCGAAATGGCACAAAATACTAGTCCATAAATACTTATTTTTTCAACAAAACACACAGTTTACCTTGAAAGTGGGTCCTGCAATGGTAGCCGGAACGTCGGAATGAATCGCCTTAAAAAGATACGTATTGATCACATTGTAATTTGTTAAGATGTTATGCTTTAAAAAAAAAAATTAAATAAATATAGAAAAGGGAATATCGATAGCCTCTTCATTCATGGATCATTTTCCTGTCTTCATAACAAAAAGACTTGACTTGTTAGCTCCATGTGTATTGATGTCATATTTATTCATCACTGTTTAAATACACTACAGCAAAATTCATTAAATAATTATACTTTGATACAGAAGTGTCGCTTTGAAACCGGTCGGTGGAAAAAATAATAAATAACCAGTTAAAAACAAAGTTGTTTTATATTTATTTTATTTTAATAAATAACCACAAAGTTAGTGCTTTAAATGTGAATTTTATATTACTTTACACTATTACTCAAAGATTTCATATTTTGTAATTGATACAAAGAAATTCGAAAAACCGATTTACTAAAACACTGTTTCGCGGGTTCAGTATAAGGTATTTAGCGATCGTTAAATTTAAAATAAAATTTTCAGTTGTTTTTAGTGTTGTCCTAGTCTTTTTTTGTTTGATATAATTTCAATATTTTTTTCATAAATTAAAAAGTAAAATTAAATTATCATTTAAGAAATGATATAATTTCAATTTTTTTTTCATAAATTAAAAGGTAAAATTAAATTATCATTTAAGAAATGATATATTGAATCACCATAGAATCACCATTTGTTTGATTTTCTCGTCATCAATCAAAGAATGCTGTCATTAATTTTTACAGTGATTCTTTATGTACGTAAGTAATATCGAGGGAAACCAGTTTTCTGCTACAGGATTAGTGTAATTATTTTATAATTTTTCTAGTAATAACTAGCAGTAGAGTGGATCCACTTCACTTGACATGTGAGATTTTGGTAAACATATTTTATGTAAAAGAGTTTTACTTACCTACCATTTTTTTTATATTTAAGGCACCTAAATGTTAACATACTAACGAAAAATGGTTTTTAAATTTACAAACTTTGGTAAATAATTTATTTTGTTCCAGGCTATGTATTTTTATTAAAAACATTTTACATTTTATAATGCCGTTATACAAAAAGTGGCAATTACATTGTATTCTTCTGTAATTAATATTTACAGGTAATTACGGCAATAATATATCCACATAATTTAATAAATATGAAAATATGTAAAGTTTGCAAATTTTTTGTTGTTTAAACTGAATTTATACATTATAATTTCATACGTATACGTTTCACTTAATATGTGTTAAACACATATTAAGTGAAACGTAGATTTTACTGCAGTTTATTTGCCGATAAAATTTTGTACAAAGTACCTTTTTATATTATTACAAAAACACTTTTATTATTGGGTTAAGCAATATATGAGATGAATACTTAGTTGATATTGAAACCAATATTGAATCAACCGCTCTTTTGTAATATAAATAATTTAGAGGTTCATATTTACCTAGTTTTTAAAAACTGTGAATATTGTGTCAATTATCTCTGTTTATTAAGTAAGTCTTCTTTGTTTATTCTCAAATTTAAAAACATTTCCAAAAAGTAAATTGTTAAGTGTCCTCGGCACGGGTAACCCCAGTGAGGTCACATTATTTTTATTATTAATTATAGTTTGGAAGAGAAAAATATGAATAAATATTTTTTTTTTTTTTAAATTAGTGGAGTATAAGAATTTAAACTAACTAACTAACTAACTAACTAACCATCACGCCATTTCCCCGGAGGGATAGGCAGAGAGGATAGAACGCCACACCACTCTGTCCTGGCACACTTCCTTTGCTTTCTTCACATTCATACATCTTCTCATGCACGCACGTCGATTATTCCGACTTTTCACATGAGAAGAAGATAAGAATTTTTATAAGAATTTAAGATTTAAAAATAAAAATATATGAAGTTTGGACATAAAATTTATAACGGTGATATTATATAGTACACAAAAATATTGTTTTTATTACGATATGTTAATGTATTTATATATGTTTGCAATATAAAATATTACATCATAATTCATGCATAAACTATGATAATAAAATAAAAACTATAAAATTAGATAGTATAAATATAGTACATAAGTACCTACATCGTAATATCTTAAGGAAATGTAAAAAAAGTCAGATAATATTGCGTTGAAAAACTCCCTCAGAGAAAAATAGCACTGTCCAAAGCAATATTTTCAACATAGACGTAGCCCTTCCAGCGGACATAGTCATTAACAGGTTGGTGCTGTATATTGTAACGTGGAACAGTCAATGTTAACGCAGTCTACGGAAACTCAATATCCGAAGCATAAAAACAAATGCTTTGCATAATTTCGGGATTATCAGCAATACCACAAAAGAATTGAAAATAGCGTTTTTTAAAAAAAAGGAACAACCTAGAAGGTGCTTCCATTTTAGAGGCTTGTCAGCAGATGGGAAAGAGAGGATATAAAGGGAGTTACGAAAAGTATACCGCAACATCCAGACCATTTGGGAAAAATATATTTCTCGTACATTTTTCTTGCAGGCGGGAATCGAACCCGCGATGCCAGTTTCACAGTTGGCCGTTTAACCAACTGTGCCACAGCGTGGCACTTTTCTAGTTAATTAGATAGGTAGCACACCCCTTCAGCCCTTTAAACTGTTGTTACTACGCATTCCCTGGATGAACTCAGTGGGATAGAGCCATGGATAAATCCGCACTCCCCATGCTGAGAAATCGAATAAATTTCTTCTGATCCCCTCCACAACCAAAAGGAGTATTTCAACTTACACAAATGTATTATTATTTGGTGCAGATTGACCATTGCAAGAGACTGCTGCAGAACATTGCATAGATTTATGTTTATATATATTTTTTAATGTATTTATTGGGGATATCAACTGTAATAAATGTAACAAAAATATAACAAATAAAATATACAGAAAATAAAACCAATGACAGATATCCACAGAAATACATTAAATACACGTACAATACATACTAGTGTGTTTGTGTGAGTGTAAGTGAGTGAGAGGGTGGGTGAGTGGGTGTTATATTGGAATGAGGGTGGACATGTGTGTAAATATTGCACAAGTGTCAAGTGTCGAAAATATAAATAAATATAAAATATTTAGAATTAGAGATAAAATATAATAAAATAAGATAAAATAAGACTTTATTATTGAAACTAAGTATAAGACAAAAAAGTATGTTTTAAGACGCGCATTTTAAATGTTATTTTTTTACAATAAAAGATTTGTTACTATTAAGCATGTGTCCAGATGTTTATTGAAATTTATGTTCATGAAATATGTTTTATTTGGAATATTCTTTAATAGTATGCATGCTTCCACTTTCTATTTTGTTGTATCCAAACTAAACACACGGCTCGTCTCATGGAGTTAGTGTATGTGTCTTTATATGAGTAAATAAAAAAATATTTATTTACTTAAATAAAATGATTGATTGAAGTAAATTTTCAACATGGATACGTGTGCAGGAATGTAGGTGAGCTCCGTTGAAACTTATTTCATAAAGTCGTGATGTATTTACACGAGCGTTTTCCAATATTCAAAGAGGGAATATTTCAGACGTAAATGTTCCAATACCCCGTCTTATACTTTGCCAAACTGTTTTGGAATTGTGTGACGACTTTACAAATTGGTTACTTAAACATCAACGCACAAGTAAAGTAGTCCTGCCACCCCCTGCGCAAGAGCGAATAAGTAATGCCAAATGAAGTTTTTACGGCACGCCATTTGAAATGGTCTCAAATATTTGCGTTTGTTTCAATTTAGCAACGTTATTACGATTTCTAAAACAGTTGAAGTAATTATGATTAGATAAACTTAAATTTACCACACTACAAATTGAAAGTACCGACTTATTAATATATTTTTTCTTTAACATTGCATAATTATGATAATATAAGCCTCTGATTTCAAAGACAACTATTAGTATTTTTTAGTTAACCTTTGATCATTTTGTCTTTAAAAACTTATACATTTATACCGTTTTGAGTCTAGATTAATATTAGAAGTACCCAAAAGTAGACCAAAAATAATTATGATGTTGATAACTTATTAACCAGATTTGATCAAATGTATATATTTGAATGTGCCTAATAGGCCAAATGAGGTATTATATTTATCTAAGATACATTAATACCCCTACGTTAAATTCGTACATTTATTACTCTCTGCTCCCGAGAATTCACCCTCTCGGTATGAAACACACAGATAACTAAAAAATAAATATATTCGTCAAAACTTTTACAAATTTTAGCGACCGGTTATTCCTAAAGTTTTTAAATAGTAATCGAGTACCTACCTAGTATTTTTTTATTTTTTTTTAGGTTGCATTTTTTTTTATAATTGTTTATAATTATATGTAAAAGCCTTTTGGGCGTTAATAAATAAACACAACAATTCCTATAATCTACTAGATTCTTGTGGAAATATATTTTCTGGATTGTGTGTAGTCTACCTGACTAGGTTGAGCTTGTTTTGTCCTTCCCTTACGGGGATGGTATTCGGATTCTCTGACTCTGATCACCCAATGAGTCCTTTATTCAAGGCCATTCTCATTGTGTAAATATCCGTGTTTTTAATTATGTTTATTGTGTTGGTTATGTTTGCTGTGTTGTGTTTATGTGTTTGAGGCTATTATTTTTGTATATTTGGATACGTTTATTTTTGTAAATAGTTTTTAGAAATAGACATTTTTGAGTAAAAAGAAACAGAGGCATTGAGGGGATCCTTGGGGGCGGGGATGACTTATTGGACTCTGTCCATACATCTTCCTCCCCCTTCCTTAATCTGCATAGAGTTTGTATTCCTTGGGAATGTTTATAAAAACTTTCCTCTATGCGCAGCTGACAGAGATTTACCCACGACTCTATAACTGCTACGGGTGGATGTTGCGGTTAAAGATCCCTCCTCAATAACTAGTGTCAGCCTGTTTTAAGGCAGACATTTTTTATGTGTAGTCCAAAATAATAAAAAAACATTGCTACTTTTTAGAGTATTTATTGTACAATGTACGTTATTTGTACAGTTATCTTTTAATAAGTTTAAATAATTCTTCTGACCACTCTGTACCCAAACCCACTATTTTTTTTCCTATTCATAAAAATATGGGTCATTCTTTTTCAACGCTTGATAAAATTCTATAAACTGAATATGACGTATGATTATTTCACGCCGGTCTTACAAAATTACAAGACGCGGTAAAATTGGGGTGGATTGATTTTTATTACATTATTTTAATTCATTAAGTAGCTGCTCTCAGGTAAAAATCCCGCGTAGAGATATCGAAAAAAGATTAGCCTCATACTATACTGGTTAGTGCGTTTGCCTGCCATAAAAAAAAAGAAAATCGAATTAGTACGATTTTTCAAAATAAATAAAACAAAAAAAATATTTATATGTATGTATAAAATATAATATTATTTCATTTAAATGTAAGTCAAAAAAACATGTGTGTAGCAGATAAAATAGCCCTTGAAAAGTAATCTAATTCGAGTTGGCTTTAAACAAGTATTTTTTAAAGTGTACGTATATTATGAAGAAATTTTAATAATTAGTATACGTTGTAATAATAATTAGATATAAGTTAATATTCGGACATTCATGTTTTATGTTTATATTATATAATAAAATTTTAAAAAAAGAATTGGGCCATATGTTTATTCAATTGGTTCTTTATGAGGAATTGGGAAATATTACATACTATGAATACCGTTTAAAAAAATTTAAATGGATTTTAAAAGATTCGTTTATTTTCAAAATCAATGTGGATATTGTGGAGAAATGCTTCCATAAATAGCTTTTAAAATAAAATTGTTAAAAACCGTTTTTGTCTACGTTTGCCCTTGGCAATTGTGACCTCAAGATTTGTGCGATGTTCTATTTTAATTTAAATTCAAAACAAAATTTAAAATTTAATGGAATCGTGACGTATAAGGGGCGTCGCCAATGCAATGAACCGTTTTCGCGAAAATTTAAAATTATAAATTTTAAAAAAATCGTTCGCTACTAATAAGTGAATATTTTTTTATTTTTACTCGACAGTATTTCATGGACCCATATTAATTTAAAATTGTAAAAAAAATACACTACGTACGTTTTTAAATACACCTGTAGATGGACAGTACTGCGTGTCCGAAACATATCGTGTTAAATATATAAACTCAGTGGACTTAAAACAAAGTGTTTTATTTATACAATTGTAAAAAAAAAACTGTTGTTTCCCCATTTCGGCTGGTGAGCACATACGTAATGGAAAAATAGATTTATATGGGTATATTTTTGTTAATGTTTTACTAGTAACAATGAGTAGGCTTATATTTTCTCTAAAATTTGAAATTTTTTTCATTTTTCGTTATAAAATACGAGTAGTTAATTATTTACATGACCTGCGTCCATGAATTATTAATAGGCCTTATTAACGTGATGTTAGAACTTTAGGATCATTTGCTTTCAGCTAGAACCGGTATTGAAGGTTTATCTAGTGCCTAATTTGTTACAATATTGATATTGGTTAATTATCTGTAGCGCTAGAATATTATGTTGGCTATACGCGGCGGCCATTTTGTCGCACGAAGATCAGATTCGCGTGAGCTTATTGCGAACTCCGCAAGCGCCTCGTAACCATTGTATGAAAACATTATACGCACCGCAAATTTAAACATAGTACAGTTACATTGTTAGGTATACAATATTCCCTCTTACAGTATGACTAAAACATTCCTTCACCTGTGAGCTGGATAAAAGTTGTTTAGAAATTTCTTTGTCATATTGCGGACATAATATCAGAGCGCCAATATTTACTCGGTCAATTAAATTTTATGAAACTTTAATAAACACAAAAATGTTACTTAATATTGGGATATAGCCACTGACCGACTTGTTTTTACCAGTTTCGAGACGTACCCGTCTCTTATTTTTATTATTAATTACACATACAAATCCCACTATACACCTTCACCATAGTACTTAATCCACGAAATCTTTTCCAGGCCTCTGCTATTTTTTTCTTTTTTTTATATGGGAGAACCTCTTTTTTTCCTTGTTTATAATGCACAAGATTTATATTTACTTTAAAAGGATAGTTATTTATTTATTTACTTCAAAAAATAATATACCTTTAAATTCTCATCAAAGAAAATCTTTATTAAGATTGTTTTGTTTATGATATGAAAGGATTTAGATTTTTTTACATATAGGAGTTACTTTATTATTTACCTTTTTTATAATATATAATGTTTTTATCTCAAAAAGTGGATTTATCTGCATTTTTTTTACTTTAAATTTAGCTGACCTAACTGTTCGGATCAGGAAGGAAATACTAAAGTCGGCTAATCAGGAACTTCTTAGCATTTGCTCATGGGAGAGAAAACCTCTCAAAACTCTTCAATAGAAGCTGGCCTGTCGACAGTCGTTCAGCCGATGTACACGTAATGGTGTCTGTATCGTAGCTTCTAGATATCTGATCTGATGTCCATTACAATAGGGTTGACCGAATTTTATTCAGTTATTGCATGGACGCTAGATTTACAATTTGTCAGGATTGTAATATTCATCAATCTGTTTGGTGGCTTCTTTAAAACGTAGACCAGGACTTCTTTGATCGCAAACAGTTCCGCCTGAAAAACAGAGCGTAAATCGCCAATTTTCAACTTTCTTAACTGTAGCTATCTGACGCCATCGTAGGGTACAAAAGCTGCACCTACTTTGCCGTCTAAAAGACTGCCATCTGTGAAGATCCTCAATTCTTCCCGCGCCGTTTCAGGCAAAACCTGATTATCGTAGCCATTGTATATTGGATAGCGCTCCACTGGATGATGAAGTGAGAAATCTTTGCAGTAGTATTAATAAAAGGATCGGGGATGGAATGTTTCGGTAATGTCATGTTTTACATGCTTCTCCGCATTTGCTCTTACGACAAGGAAACCAATGAAAACTTGCCAAGAGAAGGCTGCCATTCTTCAGCAGACAAACAGACCTTCCGATCCACTTGGATAGTGTTAGGTATTTAATGTCTTGCCATCATTGATACCTTTTATTGCCTTTACTATATCCATCATGTATAATGTTAACTCTCTCGACAAGTCCTTTTGACTTATCACTTAATTATGCATATCGTAGGCTTCCTATCTGCGGCCATAGTAGTTACACGAAAGAAAAACAACTAACAAGCTGATCGGACATATCGAACCTTTAGAACGACAAAAACTTAACTAAAAAAATCAACTTTTTTGGATATTGCAAAAGAAGAATGTAAATGTGACCCCTTCCTATTCTTTCGTCAATTGTGTCCTATTTTTCTGGGTAAGCGCCAAATTTTGAGTTTAAAATTATACCGAAGGTTTTCAGCTATGAATCTGTGAAAATAAAGCGTCAAAAAAATTAATTATTATACATTTAAACAAGACCTTTATTTAATGAGTCATAAGATTGAAAAACAAAACAAAAAAGCACTGTGATAATTAAGATAATGACGTAATTTTTATTCGGTCAGATCAGGTCACCAAACACATTAACGAAATACCATAAAGTAAATCAGTCACTAAGATTATTGATTATTTAAATAATAAAATGACATTAACATAAATAAGTCACTAAGATTATCGGTAAGTCGGAACGAAACCATAGCGATACAAAAAAAATCCAAAAATTATGTAGGAAAAAAAGAAAAACGAAGAAGAAAAAGAAAAAGAAAAAGAAAAAGAAAAAGAAAAAGAAAAAGAAAAAGAAAAAGAAAAAGAAAAAGAAAAAGAAAAAGAAAAAGAAAAAGAAAAAGAAAAAGAAAAAGAAAAAGAAAAAGAAAAAGAAAAAGAAAAAGAAAAAGAAAAAGAAAAAGAAAAAGAAAAAGAAAAAGAAAAAGAAAAAGAAAAAGAAAAAGAAAAAGAAAAAGAAAAAGAAAAAGAAAAAGAAAAAGAAAAAGAAAAAGAAAAAGAAAACTCGTACCCATCTAGAAAATAAAAACTAGATTAAGTATGCTGCTTTATAAATGTGTACATGACAAAAAAACTATTTAAGAAAACAAGATTTATTTGCAGCACAATAATTTAATTGCGTCTCCGAAAAACAGATACGCAATTTTGTTTTATTTTAGCTCTATAAGGTCAAATTCGTTGTTTTTTTTTAAAGAAACAATGCTTTTTTCACAAAAATCACAATTATTTTCTGTAGTACCTCGTTGCTATATATACCCTTTTCCGTTTAAATTTCTCTGTTTTTATATTAAAATAAAATAAATAAAACAACTTTGTTTTTAACCACTAATTTTTATTTTTCACCGACCGGTTTCAAAGCAAACAAGCTTTTTTGTCAAGGTTTACGTAACTAATGAATTGATTCCTTTTTATTTAATTTCTATCATGTTCACTAAATACTACACGTGGGCCTAATAAATCAAGTGGTTTTTTCTTCTTACACGGGTGGTAATTTGATATCATTTTTTTCGAAGTAAGCCAGTTTTTTTTTCCTCTTAATGATATAATATGCTTTTCTACGTGGGCGCAATTCAAGTATATAAAAAATATATTTTTTACAAAATAACAATACTTCAGTGAGGGGTATAATAATTTTTTTTATAGTTTCTATACTTTTAACTTTGGCGGTTTGATATTTTTATTTATTTATACGAACACATATTTCAATAAGACAAAATGGCACAAATAACACTAACAAAATTAACTTATTCTAGGAATAGACCCAATATACAAAGGATTTGAGAAGCCAGAAATATTAATATGCTTAAAGTTGCAATCGGTTCCTAGTAAAGAAATATACATTTTTGGGTTAATAAGTTTTTAAAAATGAGTTGTGAACATTTGAAAGTAAAAAAAGATACTAGTCATAATAAACTGTTTCTAGAAAATGTTCTCAACAGCTGCATCTCAGTTGGAAAAATATCTATTTTTTTTTTGTATTTTTACTTGAACGTTTGTGGTGTTCCTATACATTCAAGTCGAGAGTGTTCTAACGCGATAAGAGGACCCCTCTGACCCAACATGTTTGCACTCCGATACATCCATATCCGAATCAGCCAACACAAATAATAAACACTATTACCAACCATACTACACCCACACTGTGTGTCCGTATATAAACAAACATTTTTTTGCAGTACATCCACGGATAAACACGTTTGAAAATGTATAAATACATACACAAAAAACATTATTAAAAGAAACACCTCGATTCTTTCGCACAACTAATAATCTCAATCACTTGACTCGATTTATGTTCGCAGAGAAAGAGAGAAAGATGGAAAAATATCTTGGAGGATAATATACTAAAAGTTATTAGAAAGAATACCGAATATCTGTAGCAAAATTCGAACGGTTGAATAGAGAGATAAAATTAACTATTAAAATCAACTATTAAAAATTAACTATTAAGATAACTTGGATGTCATTGACCTAAACAGTAAGCAGGAAGAGAGACAACAGAGACCATACAATAAATGAGCAATATCTTTGAACTTTTCCGACAGTTATCCAGACGAAAAACTCCTGGATAACTCAATGCTCCAAAATCCTGCTGGAAAATGGCCTAGATGAAAGTGTTACTCAGAACCGAAGATCACACAGCCTAAGAATGATAAGAGCCAACCCCAAAAGCCTACCTGGGCAACCTGTTGGGACAGTGTTTGTAATTTTGAAATTACTCCGCCTGTGATGTCACAAGTTCTAGTCAGTGAGTTCTGCTGATTGATGAGTTGGCCTCCTAGAAAATCTATCACAATACTTTATCATTGGTTGGTTCTTTAAAATTTGTGACGTTTTAAGACGAGCTCAGTTTCTTTTTATTTATTTTTTTTCGTACGTTTTCGAGAAAATTCGCAGCACCATTAAATGCTTTAATTTTAACCGCGCGTAATAAAACTTTTTTGGATCCGATTTTCCGTAGCATTTAACTTTATTCTTTATGGAATCTCATAATATTTTATTATAACAATATTGAACTATAAAAGTTACTAATTGAAAACACTTAGTACATATTAAATAAGTGAAAGTGTACCAAATACTTTTTTTTACATACATGTAGTTTATTACACATTATTTGAGACTAAGTCCCAACTACATGGAACTAAAAGTCCTGTTTTAAAATGGGACGAGCAATTAGTTGACACAGACACATGTATATATCACCACAAATATAGAATCAGAAACACAAAAAAACATTTAAAAAAACATATCTATGGCAAATAAATATGGTAAACAGTAAACTCAAACATTCGGAAAAGCATAAAGGAGTTTCTTACTTAAATCCCTCCCCTAAGGAAAATCCGGTACTCCTTTCTCCAAAATAGTTTTTGTCCATGAGAGCTGAAAAATATTTAATACTCTCGGTGCGACAAATAAGAGTTGTCTCTGAGCAAAAGTCGTACGGGTTTTTCGTATGACATAATTCGTGCTCTGAGAAAACCTCGTAAAAAAACCTCTATAAAAAACACAAATTTCTCGTTTTAATTCATAACTTTTTTGTTATAAGTTATTGTATAATTCAATCGGTTTATGTTTAATTTGTTTAGTCTTTTGAGAATATTTTCAAACGAATCATTCAAATTTTGATTTATCAGACGTTAATAACAGTGTCACGAAAATTACTCTAGTGCAGAATCCGTAACAATACAATATTACCAGGGAACCACAAGATGACAAAAATATTTTTTTTTTGTAAAATTGTGTCCAGTTAAAATAAAGAAAACAGTTCTGTGTGTGAAATAAAAACAAAACGATATACATTTTTTTGACTGAATAGCTTATCAAAAGTAAACATTTTTGAAATCCAATAGAACAAGGAAAGGGTTTTCCTTGAATCTAGTTATTTTGTAATATTAATTTTCTGCCCTTGGTTACTCCAGTTGTGGAGTGTGGAGTGTATGGCCACCACAAGTAGTCGTTTGCGATTTATATCAATTTTATTTGCTTTATTTTAGATCTAATTTTAATCCTGAATATGTTTTTTTAAAGAAACTTATCACTTTACATTGTTTTGTATTATTGAAACAGTTTTATCTACGCCGTCGAATTTATCATGCTAAAGTTTTTGGAAACACGGATTTATTTAGTTAGCGCTTTTGTGTGAAGTGCTGCTTTGAAATTTTAATTAATTTAAGGTAATGTGAATGTATTTTAATTTCACTAATGGTTTGCTTTACCTCTCCTCTCTCTCTATTGTCACAAAAAACAACCAGTTAATGCTTTAATATTAACAGGTGTTAACACACTCAACGCTACTCGTGCATACATTTCAATCTAATGTAAAAATAATCACAGTTACGCTTTAACTAATTATTTTTTTTAATATATATTTTATGAGTCATGAAATGAAGTGATTTATTAGATGTGGTAATTTAACATCAATTAATATGATACGATATTATTTGAAATGAAGACGTCTGTCAGTTACAATAAAATGCTTGACCTTTTAATATCATGTGAATTGTTTTTCTTTTACATAATATTTTATTTTATTATCTCTTGTGTGTGGCTGTGGTTGTAACACGAGTCTACATATGATCAAGACTTGGTATATCTCTCTTATTTATTTAAATAATGAAGTTGTATTTTTTGTAATCTTCAAATGGACATTTTCTCATCGGATTAGGAAAGTCAAATTTGTATGCTGGATTTGAATACAAAAAATGTTTTTCCTTACATTGCTGAAGAAAGTTTGCCTACCATGCAAGAGGTCTCGGGTTCTATTTGCGACATGGTTGATGTGAAATATTCCTTTTTTTTCAAAGGGGGGTTTTAACGCTAGAATATTTTATAGTCTCTGGACTGGCACCTGAAGCGTACGACTGATCATATTTCCTTTATGTAACAAAAATAATCAAGATACGCTGCGATTGCTGAACTAATGCAGTGCCATATACACCATTGGGTATGGAAAGAGAATGAAGAAGAATGCGAAGAATAATTGAACAAAGGAAAGTGATGCCAATATAACAGTAAATTTGTTTTATTTATTTTACAGAAATAAACAGACGAAAATAATATAATAACACCAAAAAAATACAGTTAAAAGACAGACCAG
Source organism: Micrasema longulum (assembly GCF_059751315.1). Classification (NCBI taxonomy): domain Eukaryota; kingdom Metazoa; phylum Arthropoda; class Insecta; order Trichoptera; family Brachycentridae; genus Micrasema; species Micrasema longulum. The sequence continues at coordinate 358,427 of NW_028278254.1, forward strand.
CGAAGTTTTCTAAATAAAAATCATACATATTAAATTGTAGTAGAACAAAAGGGTGGGCATATGTGTATTTGTAGGATAGTAAGTGTAGAGGTGAGTTTGTGTGTATTTGTGTGGGAGTAAATGTTCAGGTGTGTGTAAGCGTTTAGCTGTATAAGAAAGAGCACGAGAATATAACTAATAACAAAGAAGACAGTGACGCTTTTCAGTGACCGGTGTTTGTGTGAAAGAGCCAAAAACAAAATTATTAATTCCTTCAGTAAGTCAGTTATTGGCAGTAAGTGGGAGTGCACGCTAACGCTAGTAATAATACCGATGTATTTCAGATTTTTCATTTATTTTGCTATGACTGGTCTAATTTCTATAAAAACTGTTATAAATTACGGAAAATAATTATTTAATGGCCTGTGTTCTTGTTTATTTTTCTTCGAAGTGTCTGAACTTCCGAATATTCTGTCTTTTGCATAAATAGACAGAGAAATTAGTCAATTTTGAAGTCGAAATGAGTTTTGAGATAACTGTCAGTTTTGAAAACGAACACCTAGATGCACATATAATGTGGCTAGATTCTGCCCTATTAACATATAAGAGCATCTAGGCGTAAAATGTTAGCACAACAAAAAAAAATTGGGATATTTTGTTTTTCCATCCGTTTTACTATCTTCTTGAGTGTACGTATCGAGACGTTAAAGAAGCGTGCTTTGTAATCGCTTGGTAGATGAATACAGACGATTTTTAAGCAAACTTGATTGTGAAAAGTCATTTAAAATCATGTTCAAGCTAGCATTTTTTTGTTTAAATTGGGATTTATTGGAGTTTATAAACACTTTCAAGGGGGCAATTTTTATCACAGAAGCTTATTTTTAATATAAAAAAGAACTTTTAAATTTTTTAATGAAGTAAGAAACGCGGACTAAATTTTCGTGGTCATTTATTGGTTGGATCCGATCATATGACGTCAAGATGACAAGTCGGTATAAACATACCTCGGTAGATAGAGATCGTACAGAAGTTAAGTGTACCGTCTCGATATGTACAGATGAAGATAGCGCTCATAATCGTGGCACAGGAGACCCTATCACTGGCCAGCGCTCTCACCTCCGTCAATTCCAAGTCCTAATATTACGCTGGATACAACAGCGCTTTCAAAATGTCTGACAATTGAGCGTGAAGAAGAGGAAACTTGGATCAGGGCAATAATGAGGCATCCGGAAAACGTGTCCATGCCAGGTCCACCGCCGCACCCTCAAGACGCTCGTTATAGGAAGCTGCTGCGTCCGTTCTTGGACTACAATGTTGCTCACTACGTTGTTTTAATAATTTTTACTTATTTTAAGAATATCTCTACAACTAAAATGTATTTTTATCAATCCTTATTTCAGGATAATTTAATAAAATTTAAAGAACCAATTTATTTGTACCTTTGTAATATATAAAAATACATATACATCATGCAAACTGGGTTGTGGTTCCGTGGCTAGTGTCGCGGACTCACGGATCTAAGGTCCAAGGTTCGCACCTCGCTCTACCACAACTTGATTCCTATTTCAACTCGTTGAAAATGGCCGCCAAAATTTAAGTATTTGGGTAAATTATGGGAATGCAAATATTTATTTTATTAATAAAAATAATAAAAAAATTTGAAATACTTTGTATCTTTGAATTTTTTTTTATGACTTTGAAGACGAGATTTTTTATTACCTACTACTTATCCCTGACATAACTTCTAATTTTATGAGAATTACAACATTTGCTTCAATAAATTATTGTTAGGATCTTATTTTATGGTTATTACAAGACAAATATCTTGTAGATTAGAACAAAGTTAGACAGACGACTTAATATGAAAAGTCATTCAAGGAAGCCTTATTCACGATGACTTTGAATATGGCTACGATGGAGCTTACTATTGGTAGTTTATCATGGGGCGTTTCCGAAATGAAGTACCCTCCCCGAACCACTAACGTCCCAAATCTAGATTTATTTATTCCTCGAGGAGCCTTAATATTATTGTTTATGTATTCCGCGAGTTTATAAAAAAGAAACGCGGTCTCTAAAAGCCCAATGGTATGAAAATATTTCATGTGTAAATTGGATTAAGGATTTGAATGTTTAATTGATTTATTGAGATTTTTGGAAAAGAAATATATTGCCTTTTGGGCCCAGATTTTTATTTATTACTTCTTATATTTTTAGAAATCCTGTTGCTCTGAAAAATTTTTTTTTACTTGCGCATGGTTTAATGTAGATAATTTAAAAAATACTATCATTAATATTCATTTTTTCATTTCAAATTACATTTGTTAACACAACTGATTGTGGATTTTATAGCAGTATGCATGTGTTAAGTCTTATCTATATTATATATATATTTTGATAATTTATAAAGCGCTGTTTTTGTGAAAACCTCGAGGGCGCTGTAAAATAAATAAATATCTCACCACGTCTTGCAGCTACAGATCGCATAGACAATAAGAAATCTAGCCCCTGTTTACATTTTTTTTTATTTGACAATAAAGTTTAGAGATTTAGTGATATTAAAAAAAAACTAATTTACAAAAATAGAAGTTAGATTACAAAGTCTTGCAGCTACTGAGCGCATGGACGGTTGGAATTCTAGACCTCATTTACTAAATTTGGATATTTGATAGTTGATAACATTTACCTATTGAAGCTAGATTACTAATTGCCTTGCAGCTACAAAGTGCATGGACGAGTGAAATTCTGGCAACTTAAAATTATCAATTAATTTACAAGAACAAACATTGAACATAATAGTAAATTTGTAAAGCTTAATTTACAAGAAAAAGGGTATATATTAACCTTAAAGAAATAATTATTACATACTATACAATAGAACCTAGTCAATAAAGTTAAAAATATTAAATACTTAAATAATCCAATATAAATAATCTAATAATTCTACATAATAATTGAGATTTCAAACATATTCTAATAGGCGATATAATACAATCACAAAAATATAATAACAATAATATTATTTGGTCTTTCGCACTCACATTTTTGCATTTAATCGATTTATAATCTTATCGGAAATTTCTTAAATAAGAAGCATTATAAATCTTTGGAAAATGCATTAAAAAATATGGACTTAAATGTAATGAGGTGAGTATGTTTTTATGTGATTACCTTTGTCAGAATAAACTATTAAATAATAATCAAATCATTTATTTATTTTTCGCCTACTTATCAGGTTTATAAATCCTTAATAAAGATCTTGACGAAGGCGGGAGAAATACTTCAAAGAAGGACAAATGCAAGTCACCTCTTCTCCAAATAATTGTCCTTCGTTAAGAACTATTTGATAAAATTACCTCTCTGGTTAAATCCATTATTTTTTACAATGATTACAATTATTTTTACTATCCCGGATCCGTTTAATAGGTACCATAGCCTTTTTTCAGATCCGCACATTGGAAAACCTTTTATGCTTTATTAAACGATTTTTTTATTTTTTTTTAAAGTATTGTTTGTTTACTAAACCTTTCAGAGGGGGTTCAATTCTATTAGCAACTCAGTATTCATCTCCTTTATGGTCATGGAAAGTCGTCCTTTCATAGTATTCTTCATCTTTGAGAACAGTTAAAAAGTCGCTAGAGGCTTAGTCCATGTATGTAATTGGTGCTTTAATGCGGTCTGGTTTTTCGTCGAAAACAAGCTGCGAGGCGTGAGCGAGTATACGTTTTTTTCGTTCTGGAATAGTCTTGAAAATTCACCGATCACACCAAAACGCGTCTTAGTTTGTACCAAAAACCAACAACGCTTTCAAAATGCCGGACAATTGATAGATAAACCTGTGTACAGTTCATTTAAATGTTTTAAAACATTGCTGACGTTTATTTATTTAAATGTACAACACAGCACAACTGCCAATTGCAGTGCACGTATATGATTAAATATTTACAAAAACATGTTTAAAAAAAGTACACAAAAGATTATTTAGGTCCAACACATAGTTCATAAAAACATTAGTAACCAAAGACGAATAAGTCACTAATACACGTTATGATACATAGTTAGAGAGGAAGAGTCTAAACTGATAATCTCAGCATGGAAAAGATCCACCTCTCTCGGTGGGCTGTTCAACATACCAATCATCCTTCCTACAGGCATCATCAACGGTAAATTTGTGTTGCAAGAAGAACAAATGAACTGCGTTGCCCAGCTCTTAAATAATTGCTCCGTATTTACAATTTTATGCGCTCCAAAATATTGGGATTATAAATATGTGATGTCAAGGTAAAAAGAGATATATCAACGAATATAATATAGTATATTCGTCGACTTATCTCCGTTTACCTCATCAACAAAGAAATTAACCCGTTCAAAAGTTTAAAGGCCATCATAGGCGCGGCAATGCTCCTTCTGGCCTGCCAACTTCTGATACCGAGGATACCTAAAAGGAACAATGATGGGTACTGCAATGGGTAGTATCCATACTCTCTCGTGAACAGGTAACGAAGAAACTTCTTCTGAGTTCTCTCAACCATTAGTGAGTAAGTGGCTTCTTAAGCCCCCCACACTACCGCACCACTCTCCAGAATGCTACGCACTTAAATCTTATCAAAAAATTTGATGATATTCAATTCTGCGGAGTGTTTAGAATTGTAAATTAAAAATCTCAACATCTTGGAAGCAGAACGACTCATATTTACAAAATAAGTATGAAACGTTAATGAGGTATCAAAAGTCACTCTCATGTCATTGGTTTACGAGCTATGGTTCAAAGAAACATCAGCCATTTTAAAGTTATACTAAAATGTATAACTTCTAGTGAAACACGGCACCATGCACATGTCAATATTAATATAATGTGTGCGTAAGATAATGTTTTCAAATAAAATATTCTAGTGTGCCTTCTAACACAAACGAAATTCGTATAATATAGGATTATCAAACGTTCTAACGCACTGTACCAATCTAGGAAAAAAACACAGGCTCGCTCATACAATTACGTATTTAAATTCGAAACTCAAATACTAAATATTTTTTATCAAATTTTGTATGAGTATGTCCCATGCGTGAAATGTAAAATATTTTAATATAACCAAACAATAAAAATAACCAACCATGTTTATATTACGCCATATCCATTACCCACCCCTTTTAGCATTAGCAGATGAAATACAAACTTTTATGTCGTATTTTTAATACGATCCGCGTTCTTTTGTTTTACAGATAAATCAAAAATACAGTAACGCCATATGCTAACTCTTAACCCTTGCCGAGGCGTATCACAATAAAAGTGCCGCTACAATAGGTTCCATTATTTTTATGTCTCGAAAACACATGATGAATACCGTCTAATAATGTCTTAAAAAATATTTATTGAGTTGACGTTTATTTTGTAGAGTTTCATCTTAGAATCTAAATATTTAAATCAAACTCTTACTTGGGCCAAATAATTTTGTTTAATTTTATTTATAAAAAAGATGACACAATTGTTTCGTCTTATTTGGGGCATTTGTAAACAAATGTGAAGTTTGAAGGTCCTTATAAACAGTTAAACAAGTCTAGTTACTTTACAGCATCAAAAAACATATTGAGAAAATCGAGCCCTACGGGAAATAGTATACAAAAAAAGGTTGTCTTCCGCACGGTAAAAATTAGAGCTTTAAATTGTACGGCAAAGTTTCTTGAAAGTGCAAGAAAAGAAATGTTCTAATAAAAACAAACAAATTTGAGCGACGTCACTGGTTTACATTAATCAAATCAACCCTTTATAAGAGAGCTGTAAAAGATATACGGTTAACCTACCGTAAACGGACCAATCGGCAGAACTGACAGAGAATAAGCGGAAGAGAACCTCTGACGTCAAACGTGGAGTTATTTCAGAAGTACAAAACTAAAAAAAACATAGCGCTGACAATACGGTATATAATTATTGAAAAAAATAAAAATAAAAATAGTATATTAAATTATTTAAAAAAATTGAAAAAGCCACTGTACTTCCTTTATGTATTTATTTGAGCATTTTTCTTTCATTTATTCAAGAAACATACAGTGCAATTCCATTGTTCAAAAGTATACAAAATTAGTTAATAATTATTCATTACATTTTATACACATATACAATTTATATATACAAAAAAGGTCCGGTATATTGCCTAAAGCAATAATTCTAATGTACCAGTGAGGTTCCCATATTATATTGAGTTATATATATAGCATTGTATACATATATCACTGAATTTTTAAGCATTTTGTGTTAACTGTTATGGTAAAAAAAACTTTGAAAAAACAAATATCAAATGCATCTAGTTACACTAGAATAAAATTTTCCTGATTTTTGAGAGGCCATCAAAGCTATCCTTATTTTTTTATTTTTTTTATTTATTTAATTTATTTAATTCACAGAAAAAAACAATTGACAATGATATCATAACATAAAAAAGATACAGTGTAAAAACAAACCAGCAAAGTTTCTAAATAAAAATTATACATATTGAATTGTGGTACAACAAAAGGGTGTGTTTATGTGTATTTGTAAGAGAGTAAGTGTATAGGTGTGTTTGTGTGTATGTGGGAGTAAGTTTTTAAATTCATATGAGGTTTTGCTTTCTTTCAATATATATTATGTGCGCTATATACTGAAACTGTAATATTGCATAGATTATGTTGAATTAAATAATTAAATTTCATTAATTGACTGTCCAGGTTTGCTGGAGTTGGTGTGTTTCCGTGTACCTGGTCGACATACCCGCCACAGATCTTCTTTTTGTTCTGCAAGTTCTAGAACCAACTATCACGTGCACTCGTCTATCCCTAGGCTCCATAGATATGGCAATCAGTATGAGGACAAAGCTGATATATTTGGTTCTGGACTCGATAGTTATAAAATATATTTCTCTCGCAATATTAAAACTTTTCTTCATATTTAAAAATGTTTTTAATTTTTTTGTTTTTTTATATTTGTGTATTTATTTCGTTAATATTTTTGGTTGCTCATGTGTATTTACCTACTTGTTACTATTGTTATAGTTTTGCAATTTTATAATTTTTTGTTATGTTTTTAAATATGTATTTTTTTTTTCATATTTATGTTCAATATATGTTAAAGGCAATTTATGTCGTTTATGTGAAATAAATAATTACCTAAATAAAAGTGTCCCGACTTCACACGGATTTTTTAGCGAGTCGATGCAAGTTCACAGTCATTGGTCGTTACGGTTTGTGTCACTATAAGTTGAATTTTTGTATATGATAAATAAATATTCAAAGTTGAGATTAAGCAAAATAATAAAAATAATATCCGTTATTTGTCAAAAAGTTGTTTTTATTTGAAAAAAATCCTCGTGCCATTGTGTTGAGTTTTTAGTTTTATTTAGGTGTCTTACAAGAAACGGTTCAAGGCTTTTATTAAATCAGTCAATACACGTGGATATATTGTTTAACATACCCATTGCAACGATTTGTTCGTGGAGGATTGATAAATAAAAATTACGTAGATACTCTATTGGTTTAGTCTTTCCAAACCAGCGATCTTCCATTCACAAAATCAATCGCCACCGGCTAGACTTCAACGCTAGAATATGACAGATCCAAATGGGCTCAAAGCTTATTACATGAATCTCATAAATGAATTAGAGAATAAACTTTTTGAAATGAAAACACTGGTCCTTACAGCGTATGAATATAATTACCGTATTTACCTGATTCCAAAATCCATTAAAAATACTAGGTACTTAAACTGTTTTTGGCTAAAAATATTATAAATTACTGATTTCACCAAAATCTTGTATAATCAAAAATAGCGACGCGTTGAAATCGGAATCATAGAAAACGTCATCTCAGTCGGCTGCTTTATGATTTGGAGTGTTCCATCTGAAATCATGGGTCATCTGGTTGGATTTTTAATCAGCTCCAGTTGATTGATGCTCTCATTAAAAGCCATAACCTCATCGACCAGAAAGATTCTCGACAAAAGACAACATTTTGACAAACATAGTAGTTTCTTAAGGCGTTCTATTCCCGCATAGACAAAATCCATTGTTTTTGTTTTTTTAGAATGATGCAACAATTATTTATAGATTACATTATTATCGTGATCCCTGTTCCATTAATATTGAATCAATTAGACTTCATAACGCGGCGGTGGCTGTGTAGCATTATTGTCACATCAAGATATATTTAATGAATGATACAAATTATGAGGTTAAAAAAAAGGAGTCAATGGATTTCAATAAAATATTAGTGGGATGTCTAGAAACATTGGATCAGCATTGATTCAAGTAATTTACACTATGTTGTCTCTTTGACTGAAGAGCGCTATTGGCGACCGTCCATTTTGATCACGTTCTGTCACGGAAGAAATCTGTAAAAAAACGACATTGGCATGCGTTCGCCACAGACAAAATCAGAAAGATTGGTTGCAATTATTTTCTGTGACGAGTAGCAAATATTACGCGTTACACCATACCGTACGTACATTAGAATAACATCCTCGAATATTGTAGTCATATTTTTTTTGGGAAACATTTACATATGCTGATTTCGGAAAGCATAATATTATATAATCCAAATATACTTAAAGAGATCAGTGTGTATATTCCCAATAACTATGCTACAGTGAAATCTCATGTACAGTTTTACGCACCCAGAAGCCGTACGAATGCAAGTTAGAATTCACCCATTAATAGGATAATTCGCTTGCTGAAAACAGCTTCTACTGACAAATGTCGTTTGTGCATATCGACAGTTTCGCAGCTATCTGTGGCCTTGTGCGGTACTTAAATCGTTTCGTAAATTCGTTCGTATCGTAAGAGAGGGAACGAGAGCAAAATATGGTTTTGATTGCGTTAGAATGAGATGGATATATGACGAACAAACGAACTGACGAAACGAAATTGTAACAAAATAAGCCTGCTGGTGTGTATTCATTAACTTGTCATTCGAAATGTTATTTTACATCATAATTTATTTATGGTCTGCAATGTGAAATGGGTAAAAAACTCATACAATTTAGAATTGTCAAATAAATAGTAAATTTGTACATACTCAAAATATTTCTGATATATTTGATTTATTTAAAAATTTTGGCACCGTTCACACTGAGTTACATTGTTGCATGGACCACAGACACAAGTGGCGGTGGCGACACCAGACACTCCGTCATACTAGATTTCTCCCTCTTCCAAGGCCCGTCATTTATCACCGAGTCCGCCGCCATGTTGTTAATACAAAACCAGGTGGCTAATGGACACATACAGAAAAGTTGATATAGAGATATAGAGGAAAGAAAACTGTTCGTCCTCTTAGCTGACAGCTCATTTATCAATATGTTGGTATAAATAATGCACTTACAAGTTTAAAAAATGTTGAAAAAAATGAAAAAATAGACAAATGGATTATGGACCTGTCGCACCATTAAATGGAACATATCATTTATTCTTTAGTATTAAATACCAACTGACTTAATTGGAAATCCGCTATTTTTCCTGTCTTGATACAGGGTTACCTTGGGAGGCAAGTAATTTATTAAAATACACAAAATAAGACTTTTAATTTTATTAGCAAAAACAACAGCGTATGATATTTCGTAAACACGAGTATGCGTCTTATACAATGAAAACTTTAACATGATGGATCTTTTCAACAGAAAAAAATGTTTAAGATTTGAGGAAATGTGGATGTTCAAACATGGGCAGAATGGTGAATGTTACACAGTGTGTAAAGTGGCCACTTAAACCAGCCAATGATAGATCATAAGCCCTGTAAATGCCTAGACTTCCATATCCCCTTCTCAAAAAATTTCCCTCTCTGTTGAAATAAATTTAAATTGAAAAAATATTACTTACAAGAGTTACAAGAGAAAAATGTTTACTTATTTTGAATTACACTTTTTTTTTATTTTTATCATTAGTTTTGCTTCTTTTGTATATTAATTATATTATATAATCATATTAATTTATTATTTTAATTTTTTAAATTTTCTATATTTACTACATCTTTCTACTTTTCTCGTTTTCTCTTCCTTCCTTGTTTCCCTATTCTATTTCAATTAACATATTAAAACAGAGATGAAAAACATTTAAGAAAAGGTAATATAGAAATCTAGGCATTTACAGGGTTTATGACCTGTCATTGGCTGGTTTAAGTGGCCACTTTACACACTGTGTAACATTCACCATTCTGCTCATATTCGAACATAGATAAAGGTTTCAGCTCTTAAACTTCACAACCATCAACAGATCAAATAATTGAAGAAATAAAGATGTTCAAATATGGGCAGAATGGTGAATGTTACACAGTGTGTAAAGTGGCCACTTAAACCAGCCAATGACAGGTCATAAGCCCTGTAGATGCCTAGACTTCCATATTTTCTTCACCTCTGTTATAATATGTTAATATTAACAGCACCCCGGGGAGTTGAATCCAGTCTTTGTCTACAAAAATTTGGACAAACCCATTCTATTTCCATTTATTTCTAGCGTACTTTGCGTTGTGTTATATTTTGTATTGTTGTTTCTATGTAAAACCCGTAATTGGTCTTCTTGCTTATTGCCATTTTGTATGTTTTGCTTTTTTATAAGATTGATTGGTTTAAGTAATTATATTAAAATATTTTGAAAATAGAAAAAACATTTTTTTTTAAACAATTTTATTTACCTATATATATTTTACATAATTTAAACTTCATTCGCTTTACGCACCTAATGGTCCATAGAGCACTGAATTTGTATAAAAAAATACTAGTCTAGTTTGAAAGGGAAAACGTTACCATCAAATTCCATTAATTTGTTATTTTCAATAACATTTTTGAATTTTCGCATCAACGATAAAAACGTTGTAATAAAATCACATGCACACGTTAAAAAAAAAACGAAATTGCTCGCCAAAGTTCGTTAAAAAAATAACGCAATAAACACGCTATCACAAACGAGGTGCAAAAATATTATTTTTTAAATTTAATAAAGGAAAACCCATTTCGGAAGTGCTGGTATTAAATTCAATATTTGCTTTAGTGCACGAATGCAGGGTTTAATTGATAAATCCACCTTAATTATTGCAAACGTATGAAATAATGGCCATTGTTAAATTTGCGTTATTATTTTTGCTAGTACATATGCAGATTAACACCTTCGTAACGAAAATTTTCCTATTGATATTCGTTTTACACACTTAATTATTTTTAATTCTACAAAAAGCTTTTATTTATTTATTTGGTCTTATATTTAGTCATATATCCTTATATTCTACAATTTAAACATAAATCTTATTAACAATATTTGAGTTTGTCCAAATTTTTGTTGACAAGGACTGGATTCAACTCCCTGGGGAGCTGTTTATAATAACATATTACAACAGAGATGAAGAACATTTAAGAGAAGGTAATATAGAAGTCTAGGCATCTACAGGGCTTATGATCTGTTTAAGGCTGGTTTAAGTGGCCACTTTACACTCTGTGTAACATTCACCAATCTAGACTTCTATATTACCTTCTCTTAAATGTTCTTCATCTCTGTAGTAATATGTTATTATAAACAGCTCCCCAGGGAGTTGAATCCAGTCCTTGTCAACAAAAATTTGGACAAACTCAAAATATTGTTGATAAATCCACCTGGTCCATGAAGAAGTATAGAAATTGAAAAAATAACATTTTCAAGCGTTGCCTAGTATGTAGGTGAAATAATTCAATTACGCGAATCTCACCCGCATAAATAAAGGTTTCAGCTATTTAACTTCACAAACATCAACAGATGAAAGAATTTAAGGAATAAAGATGTTTAAATATGGGCAGAATGGTGAATGTTACAGTGTGTAAAGTGGCCACTTAAACCAGCCATTGACAGGTCAGAAGCCCTGTAGATGCCTAGACTTCTATATTACCTTATCTTAAATGTTCTTCATCTCTGTTGTAATATGTTATTATAAATCTTATTATCATTTCACTGTATAACATTAAGCAAACAATATTTTGTATGTATACACAATTAAGAGTTATAATTTATCAAAAGCTTAAAATAATAACGAAAAATATTGCATTATTTTTATTTTTAATATTTCAATTTTGGGAGGAACCGGAAGTTGTGTCGATAAGGATTTATGCAAAATCACCTACAACACAATTACTGAACCACACACTGTTCACTTGTATTATTTAAAAGAACTATTTTACAGTTTTATTGTTTCATTAATTGACAACATATATTTAAAAAAAAACAAATTTACAAATCTAAAAAGAGAATTTTTAAAAATCTATACATTAAGTTATTCACGTAGACGCTAATATTATATTAATATGCAAAATTTAATACTAAAAATTTTAAATAAAGTTATGTTTATCAGGGAATAAATTTCTATAACAATTTGCCCGACGAAATAAAAATTATCAATGTCTTTACAAAATTCAAACTTAAGGTTAAAATATTTGTTTATTAACCTCCTTAATTAAATGTTGCTTTTTAACATTTAAATCATACGAGTATTTAAGTTTTTTATTTTAAAATTAAATGAATACGTTTTTTCGTTTTTTTCAATGTTTTTTCTACAATACTTGAAATTCTTTTGTTAAGTAACTTTCAAACCTTATTTTATAATTTTCTTCGCCATGTTTTATTATGTTTGTGGATGAATGTGTATGTCCGTGTGAGTGAGTGTGCGTGTGCGTGTATATATGTGTGTAATTATATGCATTTGCATGCATATGTTTATGCACTTATTTATAAAAAAATGTTTTAAATGACTTTATTCATTTTTTCAAAATATATGTGTATTTTGTACTTAAATTATTAATATTGTAATCACACAGCAAGCACAAGAGGTTGCTTCTTTTTTGGTGTTGTATTTCGTTTCATTTTTTGTTTCTGTACTTTTGCTTTTTTATGTATTTCTTTTTATTAACATTTGTAACTTTATAATATATTAAATGAAAATAAATGAAAAAAACTAATACATTTTAACAACAAAAATGGAGAAATTTTTATTGAAGCCAATATACAAGTTTAGGCATTTAGAGGTCTTATAACATAAGCCCTGTAAATTCCTTTACTTTTATAATAATAATAATAATAATGTTTGGATAATTTATATAGCGCCATTTTTGTAAAAACCGCCTCAAGGGCGCTGTACAATAAATAAATATCCCAACACGTCTTGCAGCTACAGTGCGCATGGACGGTTGGGATTCTAGTTCCTCGTCTCCAATTATGATATGTTACAATTATGATATATATATGAGCTAGATAACAGAACGTCTTGCAGCTACAGAGCGCATGGACAATAAGAAATCCAGCCCTTATTTACATTTTTATTTTTAAATTTTTTATTTGACAATGAAGTTTAGAGCTTAAGTGATATTTTAAAAACGAAATAAAAAGCAGATTTCCTTCTATAAAATATTCCTCGTCTTTGTTGTAATATATTTGTATTATTAACTCCCAGGGGGGTTGAATCCAGTTCTTGTCATTAAAAATTGGGGTATACTCAAAATATTGTTATTTTTTTTTTGTTTAATAAAAACAAAGGGTAGATTATACATTTATTAACATATTACAACAGAAATAAAGAACATTTGAGAGAGGGTAATATAGAAGTCAAGGCATCTACAGGGCTTTTGACCTGTCATTGGCTGGTTTAAGTGGCCACTTTACACACTGTGTCACATTCACCATTCAGCCCATGTTTGAACATGTACATTTCTTTAATTCCTTCATCTGTTGATGTTTGGTGAAGTTAAAGAGCTGAAACCTTTATTTATGCGGGTGAGATTCATCTAATCGAATTATTTCACCTACATACTAGGCAGCGCCTGATTTTTTTTTTTTAATTTCATTACTTCTTCATAGACCAGGTGTATTTATTAACAATATTTTAACTTTGTCCAAATTTTGTGGCCGCTTAAACCAGCCAATGACAGGTCATAAGCCCTGTAGATGCCTAGCTACCTTACCTTTACCTTCTCTTAAATGTTCTTAATGTCTGTGGTTATATGTTTATATTAACAGCTCCCCAGGGAATTGAATCTTGTCATTGTCTTCAAAAATTTGGACAAACTCAAAATATTTATTTATTTATTTTTGCACCACAACAGGCCAAGAGGCCCAATAACTGTGGTAAATTACATCACAGAACACCCAGGCTTTAGAAAAATCACATTTTATTTTTTGTGTTCTCACCGGGAATCGGACCCGGAACCTTCAATGCGTGAGTCAAGCGCCTTGACCACTACACCACGGAGGCCATCTATATTTATGTCGCTTTTTTTAAAACCTCTATTTATGAAATGTTGATTTTAAGAATATAAATTATCGTCTTTTTTATTCATTTCACTGCTAAAAAGTACCTGTTTTCCAAAAAAACATATTTACTCTATCCTTATTCAATGCTTGTATGAAATTTTTTGGCCGCGCTGTTATTTAAAAACCGTTTCACAAAGCAGTTAAAAAAACTTATACGTAATTTGTAAAACCGAAACTGTTACCGCTATTCTTTTTTAATAACCGAAACGCCCATACTTAGAAAACATAGTTTAATGTAAAAAAAAAAACTTTTCGAAAACTTTTAAACGGTTTAAGACCTGTCATTATCTGGTTTAGTTGGCCACATACAGCGTAACATCTAACATTCTTCCTGTGTTTAAACATCAATATTTCTTTGATTCTTCTATCTGATGATTTTTGTGTAGTTAAAGAGCTGAAACCAAAAGTTTTTTCCATCTCTTTTGAAATTTGTTAATATTTTTATATTATGCTTTCTCCTCCCCCCCTCCCCTATATCCTTGGATATGAAATCCAGGCCTAATCCCAAAATTCAATTAATAGTAGTTTTTTCTGTAACTACAAAGACGCAATGATAAAATTGTGGATTTCTTTTCTCCAATGGGAAATGATTTGTGAGAGAAAGGATTAAGACTTATCTGTCAGTTAGTTGGACATGTGACTTCGAGAGATGACAGCCGGGAGGGCTTATTATGATTGGCAGCACTCGGGGAAAATTAAGATGATGGAGATCAGATTCTGACCGCAACCAGATCTTAAGTGACATCAAAACTCATCTAGAAAAAACGAGGTTTAAAAAACTAAACTTCAATATTTTTTTTGAGATAATAATAAAGTAAAATGATAATAGTTACCAAGCAATTCGGAAGAACATTTTTGTTTATACAAAAATATTTTACAGCCCCCTTCAAAACAGATTGCCTTTGTGAGAAGAACTTTAGAATCAATCTCTTGGTAAAAATAGAAATTCAAATAGCTTCTTTTTAATATGTATCATAATACGTATTTTTTTCGTTCTTATCTGATTTTATTTTTACATAATTGGCATTAATTGCCTCTAACATATTTATTAAACATAAATATTTTAAAAAATACATGTCTTGGTATATAATTCTTCTGTACGTGTGATTTTACTGAATTCCTCCTAAACGGCTAAACCGATTTACTTCCGGTTTTCAGCGAAATGTAGATCTTTGCGCTGCGCGTGTTCGTAAATATTAAAATCTTCAATCTAATTGAAAAAAATAGTTACGAGCACAAATGTTTTATTTATCGAACTACCAGGGTTGCATTTGACGAGAATGCGTCCACAAAAAATGGAAGGATGTTGTTTTGCCTCTGTAAAACACGTTAGTTCTTGAATGTTTACAAGCCGTATTCGCTTTTTCCCACTGGATTCCCATCAGATTATTTCCTTTCACTCCTTATAATTTTTACCCATTTGTTTCTCTTTAATGGATTTTCAGTAATAATAAAAAACTATTAACTGACATTTAATACATTTCTGAAAATCGAATTCCTGCCAAAAATACCCCTTATTATAGAAAAGTAGAGTTTGACATTTGCAAATGAAATTCTTTATTTTAAAATTAATTATTTTATGTTTTGGACTTATATATACTCTAAGGTTTTGGAATTCAACTATAAACAAGTACCTAGGTACCTACTTAAATTCAATTTTTATGATTATAAGTTTTGGAATTCAATCACAAACAAGTACCTAGGTACCCACTTATCAATGAATAGGCTTTTTCCTTTTAGCTGAACAGTTTTCGCACATTTTCACGACACAATCAGTCATTTTTTTGTCATTTCTTTTGGTTTTTTATTAAATGTCTGGCTGACGCAAAACCCGGCTGGCGGTTAAAGAACAACTAAATTTGCGTTGGGCATGAGTTGAGTGTCATAATTTTAGAGGGCTCAGGGTAAAACGGAGTCTGATTTTTCTTCATACACCCGTATTTCTGTATTTTCTCCCTTGATTATGGCACTAGAGCAGTAATTTTTGCTCGATTTTGATTTGGGCACAACGAAGACTCTAAGCCTATCACATGAAGAGATAAAAAAGAAAACTAACCTTTATTTCGAATATATAAATAGCTCAAAAAAGGCAAAAGTAAATCGGGTGTGTCCTTATTTCTTTAATAATCTTGTTCTAGTTTTTTCATCAAGTTTTGATGAAATTTTTCGTGTGTTGAAGTGGCCCTGGATGGTTTAGATTCACAATTAAACCCGGTAGGTGGAAAATTCGAATATCGAAAAAACATTTGCGGAACCAACTAATAGCAGGCAAGCCAACGTTCGGGCAGGACAACGGTAACGTCTGTCGGTCCGCTAGTGTACATGTATATACTCTTTAAAAAATTATAAAATTTCATAACTATAACAATAGTAACTAATAGGTAAATACACACGAGTAACCAAAAATACTAACGAAATATATACATAAATATGAAAAAGCAAAAAAAAAAATTTTTAACATAGAGAAAAGTTTAAGAATTATATTGGGAGATTTCTCTTCTTTTCAGAAGTAATCTGACTCGTTTTATAACGATCAAGTCCAGAACCAAATATATCAACCTTGTCCCCATAGATTACCATATCTGTGGATTCTAGGGATAAGCGAGTGCATGTGATAGTTGATAGCGTTTATGTTTCAATATTAACATTTTTCAAATTTTTCGATACCTATCGTACCCTTCAATGTTTTTTTTAAATGTACATACTCCTATGATGTATATTGTATACCCCTTTAGAGTAATAATGAGCTTCTACTCATAGAGATGCCATTTTGCTCTTATTGCATAGAACAAAAAATATATAACGATAACTTCACTCTGTTGGCTGCCATCGTTGTTAACGGACGTATTAATCGGAATAAACCTCTGAAAATTTTGGTACATAAAATACCAACAATACAAAATACAACTCATAGAGAATTATAAAAATACATTTTTAAATTTTTTTAAATAAAGAAATTATCGTATTATTAAAATAATAAAATCTTTCTACTTCTTCACACAATACGAAACTAATGAAAGAATAAGTCTTTAAATTGTTTAAATAGTCAATTTTAGAAGCAAATTTCATTTGCCTTAATGCCTCTGCAAAATTAAAATTTTTTGGTTAAAAAAGGCGTTTTTTAAACCAATATTTTTATGAGAAAATTATGCTTGAAATATGAGTTATATTAAATCAAAATAAACAATAATGCAGTTGCCTTTATTGAAAAAAACCTACGAATAATACCATTATTGGTAATATTAAAATTTATATGCGAGTATTATGACAATTATTTGCATTCAAATTTCGAAACATTTGTTTTTATATTATTTTCGTAAATAAATCCTTTAAAAAATATTGTTTTAAAATTGTATGATTAATTCGTCTTCGTTATGTTTGCATTTTATTGGAACACTTAAAAACCAGGTACCTCTAAAAAATACTTTTGCTGTAAAAACTTTCTGGCGGTAATAAAATCGAAGAACTCAAAACATGAAGAAGCATGACATTTTATTATTTAACTCATCTTATCTGCGCTGAAAGCTACAAAACTCCTGAATTTTATAACTCCCTTGGATTCTTCAACACTTCCTGACACTCAATTAAAAAACACACGTTTTGTTTCGTTTAGTGTTTTCATCGCCAGATGGCAGTCCGTTGTTTTATAACTAAACCATTCAAGTTTTGGAGAAGTTGTTATTTCAAACGAAAGAGCTTGAAATATTTTGAAAAAAATGTTGAAGAAAAAAAATCGAACTCTGTTTTCAACAACATGTATTCTATATAATAGGAGCTTAAAATGCAAATTATAGATCAAGCATTATCGACAAATCAAGAAAGGAGTTCAATATTGATTTGGGCACGTCGAGTAAATGGACAGAAAAGAACGGCTAAAAAGATTTCCGATTCTTGAGGTCGATTATTTGCAAGATCTGTATGACGTTCATATTTCATTTTCTCTAGACTGGCCACTGAAACATAAAACTGATCATTTTGGAGTACGAATTCAGTACCCTCTGATGATGGTTGGTGGTTCAACTTTAATTCATGTATAAGATAACAGAACCCACACTGCATATATCTCCGAAATCCTTAAACCATCATGTCTATTTTATAGGGTTACAGACGTTTTGGACGTCAACTGCTGTCAGTTTGTTGGTAGTCAATTTTGAACCAGAACCAAGGAAAACGCACATAAATTATTTTCTTAATAGGAAATTTAGAAATCTAACAGGCTTAAATTGAAAAAATAAATATTAGGGGGGGAAACATGATGTGAAAGTTATTTGTTTTTTATAAACCTTTGTTAGCTATCTGAAATAAAATACTTTGAAAAAAAACTAGTAAAATCGTTAGAACAGGTTTAATATCTACTACTTATTTTGAATGCGTTGATCACAAAGCATATACAAAGGACTTAACCTTTAAGTATGAACGTCATTTTTTTAACACTACTATGGACGTGTAGCCTCACAGGCTCCTATATTTGCATACTTTTATTTTGGGATAATGATTTCAAACTGCTTCCAAAATAAATACATATCAATGTTTAGGTCTATTTGATTTAAAAAACGTTTAAATATAATCCCTTTTTGTATTAAAAGTAAAGTAATATGAAAAAGTCAATAAATATGGCACTTTTTAGGCTATTTTGACTTGAGTTGCATTTTTAGCAATTAAAAGTATCTTAAACTAAAAATAAACCGAAATCAACTTTTTTATCTCAAATTATAATATATGAGGTATCAAAAAGAACTTAAATCCACTTCTGGTAACAAAAAACCAAAATTCTGACCACAGACTTTTAGCGTGTAAATTATTGGCAGTCATTGCATAAAGGAAGAAAACATTGAAGGCACCCAGGGTTGCTGCACGCTGCACCCCTGGCACCCAGGGTTGCTGCACGCTGCACCCAATACAAACATAGGTAGTCATTCTATGTTTTTTTGTTTTCTGCACATTTTTATAGTTCTTCGACTAATTGGTTGTGTCTGGACACCTACTGTAACCATATCGTTACCTTAAACCCAAATCATTGTCGACCGGAGCTATTTCGGCAAATTTGTGTTGATTACACGTCTTTGCATATGAGGTAATTACTTAAATTTAACTTAACTTAAATTTTGAGAAAATTTCCTTTGTTAACATCTTTTGACTGATAAATATTATAAAGAATGTGCGCATTCATGCCACTCGAGTCTAGGATGCGATATAATAATTCCATAGTCCATCACCTTTTTCGGTGGCTACTCGAGTAAATCGAACACTTTTTGTCAGCTTCATCAACACCGCCTTTTGTAGAATTGTAATATTTAATAATTTCGGGTTTTTTAGTATTTTCATCTACTTGCACAACATCAAGACCAGAAATCTTGTTTCTGACATGCAACACCTGAATATCTCACATCCCGTACCATTGGTAGCGAATAAGTAACGAGTATTTTCATGGTTTGATTTTGAAACAGCTGAATGAATAAACTGCACTGAGCTCAACCATGTCCGAGTCTTTCAATTCAGGTCTATTGTGACGTACAAACTTGATTCTGTAAAATAGGTGCGAAGGTTTTCACGGTCACTGTTTTCAATATTATGTATCTTTTTTGGGTGATACCGTGTATGTTGGATTTGATCCGACGTTTCGGCTACCATTGCAGGAGCCATCTTCAGGGAAAACTGTGTCAGACAGTTTTCACTACAAATTTTTGCATTAGTCCAAATCAAAATTTCCTGGAACATTTCACTGTCAAACAACTTATATCAGATGGAAAGGGGATCTTTCTTATCGTCAGCCTTCAATTTCGAAGAAGCAGCACGAGGCATAATATTATGACTATGTGTACAAACTCTAGCAGTAGGTGGCGTCTTTGCCCACTTAGAGCGATTTTTCCCATAAAAAGTTAGATCGTAATTCCGGAAGAGGCACATCGTCTGAACTGGCACTGTCAACTTCTTCTCCAAGGTCCCGATAGTTATCAGTATCGCCACCATCACTTTCATGCTGCTGTATCAGTTCTGACTCGTATACCAAACACTGTTCAATATACTTCTCATTGTCAGACTGATCCGAATCTAACAACGCATTCAATTCTTCTTCAAAAGATGGATAGTCTACACGTTAATTTTTTCTTGCAGGTTGCTCAAGTGAACTTTTAGAATGTCGTTTTCTATTGGAACATCCCGATTTACCGTTTTCTGCTATTTTTCACAAGAAAATCTAAAAGAAATAAAAACACAATTCAAAAATATTTTATTCTGTAACAATGGACGTGTAGCCTGACAGACTACAACCAATTTTTAGATGTGTATTACTCACGTATGAAGGATCGGACGACACAACCTCTTACTCCAGTGGTCAACTCGCTACTAAAACTGAAGCTACTAAATCATTCAATCGTGGGAAGGGAGGGGGAGTATTTAAAACCAAGAAACTAAAAATATTGAGTAGTCTGTGAGGCTAAACGTCCACACTTGAAGGTTAAATTAGTTCTCGCAAAACGTTTCGACATCTGTCGTTTAACCTTATATTAAATACGATATTAATCATTGATGACTGTTAATCTTTTTTAAAAAAATAAATATGCAATGATGAGATAAAAATATTTTTTGATAAATAAATATTATTTTAATTGATTTTAAGAGAATAAATTATAAATTCGAACGAAATTGCACAAACGCTCAAATGTACATAGATAACATTTTGCATAATAAATGGACTTTATTATTCAGCTCCCTCTTTCTCTCTCCTATCCTTCTCCCTCCAAGCGCATATTATTATCCTTCATAAAATCTAGTGCTGGCATAAAACTAAGATTTACTATTTCATTAAATTCGTCTAGCAGCTGAGGTTTTTAGTGTGAGCACTGGTGTAGATCTAACAAAGGAGAAATGACTTATTATTTTAAGCATTACCGCGTACCGGTATCGTTTACGTATCTATTTAATAGAAAGCTGTTTGTAGTTGTAGAAAAGCAGGATGCCCACGGCGTGCGAGGTAGTTGCAACCCGCGGGCAAACGCAGCGCCCATTTTGCTATTTGAAAGGAAGCCTATTTATTTCCCGTGAGTATAAATGGTGCGGACTTCTGGCGAAATAATACAGACGAACATTATCATAATCCGCAGCGATCGCTCAGAGAGATGGCATATCATTACGCAGGCTATTAACACTAATACAACCTTCGCGGGAAATCCCTAAAGGAGAATAATCGTCTAGCGGAAAGCGGAGACGTAGATGGAAAAGTAAATTTGCGAAAATTATCAGTTTCAGTGAGCTGTCTTTTCGTCTAATTGCTTTCATAAGTTTTCCTCCGTCGCGCGGGCGTATGAAGAAAACTTTCCGTCATTTTGTTTTAGTGCCCCGGGAAAAATTAGTCTCCTAATTGTGGTTCCTTCGGAATCCCTCTAGCTCTCTTTTCGAGGTAATTAAAACAAAGTGCCAGCGAGCTTTGTGGTAATTTATTTGCATAGAGATTGAAACGCGAACGGCTGTGCTAATTAATGGATATAGACTTTTTATTCAAAGCTGAACAATTTAAATTTGATTAAATTAATATATTCAACAGTCTTCCGGCACACAGGCTAGTATTTTAAATTTATTTCCTTTAACAATGTAATATTTATTTTATTGGAAATTTGTTGCAACCGAGAGGGAAACCATTTTTGAGAAGGGAATATGGAAGTCTAGGCATTTAGAGGGCTTATGACCTGTCGCTGGCTGTTTTAAAGGGCCACTTTACGCACTGTGTATCACTAATCATTTTGGTGGTAAATACATTTTTTGATCAAATTTATTTTTAAAATACCACACTCAATATACCACACAAATAACCACCGTCAAAGTAATTATTTTGCTCGCAACGAAAATACATATTATAACAACTATTGTCATGGTTTCTTTGATTAACAATCCAATCTCATTGTAAGGCTTGTGTTTAATTACAGCGAGTAATTTAGATTGAAGACGTCATCTGAACGTAATTTAAATGTAATATAGTGTTGTTTTATGAACCATGCATTGCCATGGATACCTTTGATAAACTTCTAAGAAGTTAGTTAATGACATACGCCGACATTTTCCTTTGACATTAAATTTATTAATCAGATGTCAAAATATTCATTAAAATCAAAACATTTATTAAACTTATTATAGGCTAGAATCAGACGAAATCAATAAATTAATTCAGCACACGGAAATTTTTTAACTTTTAAGGGTTTCCAGAAATAGGTAATTATGTAGGTCCTTAAAAAATATTAAAAGGAAAATGGTACGTTAAAAATAAATAAAATAAGAACACGAGTTTATGACATAGTCCCAAAAATCTATATAAAATTAGTTACGCTAAATAAAATAAAATTGAACAATTATATAGTTTTCGTTAAAAGAATGGCAAAGCAATACGTTTCGCCGGATTTGAGAAACAAGTTACAATATTTTTTTTTTTTTTCGGTGGAACTGGCCCTTTACGAGTTCAATATAATGGTTTTTTATTAACTAATTAATATCATCATCATTCCCTTTCTCCGCCTAATGGTGCATAGGGAACTTCAATAGTACACTTATCGCAGCGTGTCCTAATAATTTTCGTTACATGAAGGTAAGATAATCAATCTTACGCTTTAGGTACCAGTCCAGGAACTATAAAATATTCTAGTGTAAAAACAACCTTGCAAATAAATATTTCATATCAACCATGCCGGGAATCGAACCCGAAACCTCTTCCATGAAGATTATAATAACTTTTTTTCCCTTTGAAAACTAAACTCTTTTGACCACGACTTGTGGGCATATAAGAAATTAAGATATTACTTTAGTATCAGAGGGACTTATTTATATCAAATTCGTTCATATTTCAACATTTTTCGAAATATTTATATACTTGGCAATCATGCGAACATTAAAACTTATTTCTTTAAATAAAACATTTGGGTAAATTTTAATGTGTTTTTTTTTATATATAACTATAAATATTCATGTAAAAGAGTTTTTTAATTTTTTTTATTGAAAATATTTCTTATATTTTCTCGATTCTGAAGCGATTTCAGAAAAATGGGTAACAGTTCGTAATGAAAAATATAAATAACCAAAAAAGCCACTATTTTAGCCCGAAAATTGTCCAATATTATTGAAAAATATTTAAAAGTAATTATTCATTTTTTCTCAATGGAATTAATAATGAGACTACAGTGGAATAACTCGGGCCAAGTACACTTAACAATATTTTAATTAACAGTTTATTTTGTTAACATTTTACAACAGAGATGAAAAACATTGAAGAGAAGGTAATATAGAAGTCTAGGCATCTACAGGGCTTATGACCTGTCAATGGCTGGTTTAAATGGCCACTTAGATGCCTAGACTTCTATATTACCTTCTCTTAAATGTTCTTCATCTCTGTTGTAAAATGTTAATATAAACAGCTCCCCAGGGAATTGAATCCAGTCCTTGTCTACAAAAATTTGGACAAACTCAAAATATTGTTAGTTTATTTTATATTAATTTTATGAATTATATTAATTTATATTGACCTTCACAATGAATACTCAACCATTTTTATTTACTGCCATCTATGCGCAGCAAAGCGAAACTTTTTGCGAAGTTATTCAGAACTTGTACCTACAAAAGATTGTAATTTTATCACAGAAATTATTACCTATACTGCTACTTAATTAATTTGTCTCGCATTTTGAAGCAATCCGACTAATTATATTCCACAAACTAATTTATTCATGTTAATTATTTCTTCGCAATAAGGAAATATCACATACCACGAAAACCTATAAAAATTCACAACAAGATTTAGAACAATTAAAAATTTCAAAATTAATTCGGATATTGTGGAGATTATTTTTCATACTAAAGTTAAAAAATTTTTTTTTTTTTAAAAATTCCCTACAAAAACGCAGCATGTTTGGCCTTGATAATTGTGAAATCAATATTCGTGACGATGTTCTATTGAAATATAAATGGTCACAAACAAAGTATAAAATTTACACGAATCGTGATGTATTAGGGGCGTGGCTAATGCAAAAGGCCGCTTTGGTGGAATTCAAAATTACAAATTTAAAAATATTTTTATGCACAGTATTGTATTAACTAATAAGCAGTAAAAAAAAATTCTCGACAGTATTTCATAGAACCTTTTTATTTTTTTTAAGTGTTGTTTCTAAATAACATTTTTTTAGATCTTGATGCATAGATTAGCCTTTCTTTATTATTATATTAGTTTCTTTTTGGTAGATACCGTGTGTTTTGGATTTGTTCCGACGTTTCGGCTACCATTACACGAGCCATCTTCAGGTAAATGTCGGAACAAATTCAATACACACGGTTTTACCTAAAAATAAACATATTGATAACAGTGACCGTTAAAACCTTCGCACCTATTTTGTTTTTTTCAAATTCTATAATGTTTAATGGCTCACTTAAACATGTGTTAACTCTTATATATTTAAATTATTTATATTTTATATACCTACCTATTGCTATTTACAGGATTGTAGAGATGAGTTATTTACTTCTACATTTAAAAATAAAAGATTATCGCATTGTTTAAGACATGTGATTAAACGTCATATTGTACCTACATGTTGTAAATATCGTCATGATTGTAGAACAACGACGCATGTGATTTTCTTCAACTTTTTACGACTGGTTTTTTTTTTTCACTCTGTAAGCACAAAAGTATATCCTTGATAATTGGGTTAGTTATATATATTTTATTTTGTTTAAACCTGGAGTATTTTTTCAAGACCAAATAAGTATTTAAAAAATACAACCTCGCATTTTTCGCACATCCGTCGTTGTTGTACGATCATGTCGAATCATGTTTGAAATAGTTATTTTTATCCTTCAAGACCTTCAGACTTAGGTCGGATGACCAGGAAACAGTATTTCATTTCAAATTCAAAAGTAACATTTGATACACATTTATTTTTTGTTTTTCAAGGTATAACACGCTAAGCTTCTATTTTAGAGACTTGTCAGCTGGTGGGAAAGAGAGGTTAAGAAAGAATGTTTTGAAAAATCCGCCACAGCACCCTTCTTACTAAAAATTAAAAACAAAGATTAAGAAAAAATAAATTAACACTATACTATGAAGAGGGGAGAGGGGATGGGAAGGAAAGAAGAAGGATAAAGGAACAACTTAAATATTAAGATAGTGACATTTCAGTCTTGACTTAAATGTAAATAAAGAAGGGGCGTCTCTAACATTAGTGGGTAGATTATTCCACAATCGAGCAGCTACTACTGTGAAAGAGGAGGCAAGAAATTTAGAGCGATAAAAGGGTATTAAAAGGGTTGTCTTGTCACTAGAACGAAGAGATAGTCCGTGATGAGATAGAGGTTGGAAGAGCTCTTTCAGATGAACAGGCGAAGTGAAATTATTTAAAATATTGTGAAGAAGTGAAGAATGTAAATGTTTCTTCTATGCCTGATACTGAGCCAGTGTAGTTGCGTGCGATATTCGGTTATGTGGTCAAATTTGCGAAGATCAAAGATATATTGTATACAAACATTCTGCAATCGTTCTAACTTATCAAGTAATTCAAAGTTAGCATCTGAATAAATTACATCCGCATAGTCAAGAAGTGGAAAAAGTAAACTCTGAACTAATGTTTGCTTATCATCAATTGGCAAAAAATTCTGTAATCTTTTGAGTGAGTACAAACTGCTATAAAGTTTACGACTAAATTTGTTAACCTGATCGTGCTACCCTAAATGCTTATGAATTTACCAAATAAACATAATTTAATACATTAATTTAAGGACCAAAATCATTTTTGGTATGTATATATATATTCTTTTTACTTAAGAAATAAGTATCACACCTTGATTCATAAGCATCATGTCTATGTATTATAGTAACGCGCATAAAGTTGTAGGTGAATAGCATGCGTGGTCCTTTCATAATAATGTTAGAACGAATGGACCTATGTATTGATTCCCTAAATTTTACCGCAAGAATATTAATTTAATCATAATGATATTAATGAAACAAAAACTAGTACAATTATTTATTATAATAAATACATAAAAATGTCATTTCGTAGTTAAATACTACGATCTGTGTCGGAATCGATAAACATTCTAATTTCTAAATGTTACAAGAATGCACCCAACAAGCAACCATTTGTAAAATATCCTTTATTAAACCAATTTTTACAAACGGCGACAGATCTGATATCGCAAATTATAGACCCATTTCCAAGATTTCTCCTATTCCGAAAATATTTGAAGCTATCATTACTAATAAAATAACTCCCGTTTTTAAGAATGTACTGATCGAGGAACAGCATGGATTTAGGACTGCTAAGTCGACAACTACAAATTAACTTTCATTCACTGATACAAGTTTTAGAGCATTTGAAAACAATCTGCAAGTTGATGTTCTCTATACTGACATTTCTAAAGCCTTCGAAAAAGTCGTCATAAAATTCTATACTGTAAACTTTATGCTCTTGGCATTAGAGACCCGTTCCAATCGTTTCTAAAATTCTATCTGTTCCAAAAAAAACGAAGTGTCATGATTGATAATTTCATCTCAAATTGTTTTATGGTTACATCAGGTGTACCGCAAGGTGCTCATTTAGCCCTACTTCTATTTAATTTATTTGTTGATGATGTTGTCAATGCGTTCTTTTACACAAAACTTTAGCTTTTAGCTGACGATAGAAAGATTCTTAAAGTAATTAAAAATGTTAGTGACTGTCTTACTCTACAAGACGATGCTGATTCTTTTCACGACTTGTGCAAAATAAATAACCATGAATTAAATATCAGCAAATGCAAAATAATTTCTTACTTTAAATCTTAAAAAAATATTATCTCTGTTTATAAACTTAATGACCAAATTCTTTCCGTTGTAAATTCGATAAGATATCTCGGGGTGATTCTTGACAACTAAACATTCATGAACATATTGACTATTTTATTACCTAATCTCTTCAATTCTTTGAATTTGTTAATAGAGCTAGATCCGATTTTGAAAATATATTAACTTTAAAAACACTTTACTGCTCATTGGTTCGTCCTATTCTTGAAGACGCCTCCGTAATATGGTATCCTTCATATGTTACTCATATAAATCGCATCCAATCAGTTCAGCATAAATTTACAAGAAAAATTGCATCCAAACTAGAAATCACAAGAGATAACTATAATTATACTGACATGGAACTTCTCCTAAATATATACAGTTTCTTACAACGTTGATTTAATGCTGGTTTTATTTGCATTTTTAAAATACTCAATACTTTATTTGATGTCCCGACTATTCTCCAACAAATATCTCAACGTTCCTTCACGTAGACTCGGGAATAATGAAATTCCGTTCCTCGGTCATCATAAGACTAATTATGTTTTCCATGCGCCTCTACACAGAATGATTAGATTTGTAAAAGAAAATCAAGATTTCAATTATTTTGATTGTAAGTTGAGTTTTTTTACAAGTAGACTGAAAAAATATTCCCAATATATTTACTGTATATTTGTAGAATTAACCTGAATTTCACAATGCCTGTCTAATGTATTAATTTGTCTTTGCTTTTCTTTGTTGTATTGATTCTATTATTTGTAACTGTATTATTGTTGTTTTTCATTATGTGACTATGACATTGTCCGTAAATTTGATAAATAAATCAATTTCTTACCGCTACGCTGGCAAAAACAAACCAGTGTTGCCACCTAGTAGTTTACATTTCCGCTAAAATTTACACAAAATCCGTCGGATTCCGGGCAAAACTTACTTGGATATACGCGAGATGTTCCGCTGAATTGGATCACTTTTTTACGAACTAAAACAACTACATGACAATAAAATGTTTGGTTAAATTAATCTAAAAATTAAACTAAACTGCAGTAAAATTCACATAGTAAGACTGACTTATTTTCGTCTTTACTTTCATCAAATTCAAATGCCGTAGATAATAATTCCATAGTAAGGAACTTTTTGTATTATACGTTTCTTTTTTCTTCGATTGAAATCTCGTTAAATACGAAATTTATCCGCCTCGGGGGCACTCCAATCCGCCAGATATGACAGAAATCCGTCAATATTACAACACAGGAGCAAACTGCGCCTGTAGTTTAAAAAATCTCAGCTCCCATTGCAGTTCTTGAAATAAGCAGCAAATTGCTATAGTTCTCATGTAGTGGCCATGGTGTAAAAATTCCAAGTCCGCACCTGCGCAGTCCAAATGTTAAAATATCTTTGGAAGCACCTCGAGTAAGCCAATCTAAATGACTTATTTCGTTACGCTGTACTGTGTTTTTGAAAAATAAGGACAAGAATCGCTTTATCCAACCGAATTTGAACTATTAACGAAAATCGCTCAATTTAAAAACATAAAAATACTGCTTTAGGTTTCTGAAGTTTTTAATTAGTTTCAGTTATTTTATATAAAACCTTAACGACCAATTTCCCTAAAAAATGTTTAGTTAAAAAAAGTTTAAAGTTGAATCGTCAAATTGGGTCTCCATATTTTCTTTTTTAATCCTACACGTTTTGTCTATTTTGACGAAAACGCAAAAATATAAGTAATTTTTTCAAAAAAATTATTTTATCACGATTTTCTAGGTGCCATCACATTTTCACCTTTCCGCACTCAATGGTGCATAGGGCACTGCATTGGTACACCAATCGCAGCGTATCTTGATCTTTTGTTACATGAAGGTAAACTGTTCCTATATTTCCTACGCTTTTAACAAAATATAGTTTATTTATTATTTCTTGGTTTGTTTGAGTTCTCGGCCTGCCTAAAATAATAAGAAAAAGTAGCATTTGAGAAATTGGAAAAATATACATTTCTGCCGTTTTTACATGTTACCCTTTGTGTTTTTTGGGAGGTTTCCAATTTTATACTTGCCATATTTCACTGAACCGAAAATAATATACATTTCGAAGATGAAAATGTCATTGATTCGCGATTGCATATTTACCTTTACATTATTCATACTACCCTCCCACTCCCTTAATGTATTCTACTTTTCCGAAGCAAATATATGACGACAATGAATAAAATATTCATTTCACGGAGAGTATTGTGAAAGTATTAGGATACAGCAAGAGGAAACACAAGATATGTAACGTACTAAAATATTCAGAAGTCAAATAAACAATATTATTCGTTTTCTAGCATTTTCTAGCCATGATACAAATAAATTTTCTGTCACATTAATTTTTCTAATAGAATTTGTTTTAATTATTATTTAAGACACTTTGTTGAAATTATGTGCGTTAATAATTTAATTCTATTATTTACGCACATAACTAAATTGTCAATTTCCAAAATACAATAATAAGCAACACTTTCGAAACAAATGGCATTTGCTAACCGAGTACTAAGAATGGTTTATATAGTTAAATTATTAATGCTCGATGTAAGGTTACCTAAACGAACCTAACGCAGCAGTTAAGTAAGGAAATAGGTTTTTTTAATTCAGAAATTTACCTTAGCGATTCATTACGTACCTACATCGATCGTGTTGTTTTTTAATATAAAATTTCCCAACTTCAAATTAATAATGAGAAAAAAATATCAATGGTCACCTAAAACTAAATATTATGGATTTCTGCAAGATTTTTAAAATTAAAGTTCTAGCCGATTGATTTTGGGTAATTACGTATATTTGGAATATGTCTGCTTTTGCTCCAGGACAATCGACTTTTTAAAAATTACTCAACCAGTAATACAAGTTTCTCAAACTTATTTTTTTTTATTATCTGAGTAGTTAATAAGATCAAAAGATAAAAAAATGAGAAATTAGTATACCTGGTGACCTTAATCGACACCAGACAGTAATACGAATACTTTTTATTTTGGCAATTAACTCAGTAGTCACGATTTCCACAATTTACAGTTCTCATTACAAGTGAAGTGAACTAACTGATTTTAATTTTAAAGGTAAAGAAAACTCATTGCTTATCTTTTTAGATATAATAACTCTGTACGTGTGATGTCACTGAACTCCTAAACGTCTTAACCGATTTACGTGCGGTTTTCAGAGAAATATAGATCTTTACGCTGTGCGTGTTCGTAGATGTTGAAATTTTTAATCTAATATGTAAAAGAGAAATAAGGAGCATAAATGTTTTATTCATCGATCTACCAGGGTTGCATTCGAGGATAGTGCATTTACAAAAAAATGGAAAGATGTTGTTTTTTAGTGCATAAAAAAAGTATGTTTTTTAATTTTTACAAACAGCATTGATTTTTTGTGGATCTAAATCAGATTCTTTCCTTAAATTCTTCATAATTTCGACCCATTTATTTCTTTTTACTGGATTTTTGGTAAAACTCAAATAATATTCAATTCAATACATTTTTAAAAATCGTATTCTTACATAAGTACACCCCTCTGTTGGTGAGAAATCCGGAGTGTGACGTTTGCAAAATGAATGCCATATTTAAAAAAATATTTATTTTATGTTTTGGAATTCAACCATCAACAAGTACCCAGGTACCTGTTTATCGATGAAAAGTCTTTTTCCAAGCTAATAGCAGACAAGCCAACGTTCGGGCAGGACAACGTCAGACGGGTCCGCTAGTACTATTTATGCAACTAATCAGTGTAATCAAAAACTTTTTTTTACCGTTTATTTGTGTACTATGTTAATTAAAAATATCAAAACAGTTCAATTAAAAAAAAGTGAAAATCTCGTATAGTCAAAAGTGCGACCATTTCGTTAGTTTTACGTGCAGTGAGCTCATATAAGATTTCTAATAAAAAAATACGTATAAGTATACAGTATAGCAATCGACTTTGTCGTAAAATATATCAAATCGTTTCTTTGTTTTAGTAGGATAAAATAAATGATTTTATTGAGAAATTTCATTACGTCAAACTGCCAGCGTAATGTGACGACATTTTCGGGATTTCTTTTCAATTTTTCATCTACGATATTTCTTCGAACACGTCTCGAGCTCGGTAAAGGGAGCTGTGAGCTGTGATATGATTGCAAAAGTATGTACATTTCCCTCAGGACATTTATTTCTCAATAGGGGATTTTTATTGCACGGCAATCACTCAGTAATGTTCATTGTTATTCCATAACCATAAACCCAGGATTCACGAGTCAAGGTTTAAAAATAATACATCAACAAAATAAAAGCCACTCCCGAAAAGATTCATCCCATTTCCACTCAGTGTGATTCTTTTCTCTAGGCGGATTTTGTTCTTAATATTTGAAGCCTGTTTCTTGATATGAGCAGTTGATATTTTAGGAAAAATTCCGTTTTGCACACGTATTCAGCTCTTTTGGGAACTGTAAACCTATTTGGACTTTACCATTATGTGAAGCACTTGCAAAAAATATATATTATTTTACGGTCAGGAAGTGTTCGCAGCTATGTCAAAGGCCTCAAGTAGTAAAAGTAACTTTGTCAAGATTATCTTTGCTCAAATGTGATCCAAATAAAAGCTTAGTGTTTCGACATTTTAAGTTTTTGAGAATTGCTAAGAGAATGTTAATTCTAACATATACTTACATGATAATATTACTGTTCCAATATATTTATAATTTTTTTGTTAAAAATTAACTCAACGATATTTGTAACACAGAAACTCCATATTATGCTATTACATGTTTTAATAGCGTCTAAAATTTTAACTTACCTACGACAAGTCACAAGCCCTGTAAATGCCTACACTTATATATTTTCTATTCATATTGGCTAAGATATTCGAAAATAATTCATCGGTCTCAGTTAAAATATCTGTCAATTAGGATCAAATCCCAAGAGAGTTAAACCAGTAAATATCCCTGAATTATAGCAATAAAAAATTAAATGGGAGACCACAATCCGATTCAATGTATATAATCAAACGATTGAAAGTTTCAATCATCGAGAAAATGATTTAGGAAAGTTCGAAACTGGCGTTTAGCTCAATCACTAGTCATTTTTTTTACACCGACCTATTTTTTCGTTTTCCACATTTGTGTCTCATCACCGAAGGGTTTAACATGCGGTCATATCTCAGCAGGAGCATCACCCCCCGTACGATTGTTCCACCCTTCCGCGCCCTTATTATTTCCTCATCAAAATTGATCCTTTTTCATATTTTCCAAAATGGGACCATCGTTATATTGGAAAAGTCATCATCATTTTTTGCAACCAGTTCTCTCTAGTGAGTACTTGAGAAGAAAAATAACTTAAAGAACTCACGTACAGGGTTCAGGCAAATAATAATAAAAGGGACTTGAGGGAATGGACACTCATATTTTAAGGATATCTACGTTTTTTATTCGTCGGAATAAAAAATCAAACGCTAATATTATGTCTTATAAATTTCGTTAAGTAAATACTAATATTTTGTCCTTTTATTTGAAATTTTGTACATAATATTTGTAATAGCAATTGAGGAGGTCGCTAGAACAAGGGTTCATAGCATAGTTCGAAGTTATCATGGACTGTAAACTTAAAAGAACATATTGATACTATGATTAAGAAGTCACTAAAACTCTTGGGTTTTGTTAGCAGGACATCTAGTGACTTTACGAATATGTTCACGGTTAAAACACTATGTTGCTTACTTGTTCGTCTTCTTTTATAATATGCATCCGTGATCTGGTCTCCCTTCTATGTAGGCCGGATAAATCATATTGAATCGGTGCAACATCGTTTGCTAAGAAATGTAGCATGGATGATTGGCCTCGAGAGGGGAGACTACACTTACGGAGAAATGGAGTCAATGTTAAAAATCTCAAGTCTACAAAAACTTAGAAATAACATTGACTCCATATTTATGTTTAATTTGCTGAATGGCTTAATTGATGTACCATCGTTACTGGAACGAGTGGCATTTAATGTTCCGATCCACCGGTTGCGAAATAATAATGTGCTGTTCCTCAATCAACACAGCACAAACTATAGCTTGCATGCACCAATGTACCGATTGTGTCGTATTATAAACTTGAGACAAGATCTGGACTTTTTTTGTGCAAGTCTTTATTGATTTTAAAATTCACTTAGATAGACCGGATCTTGTCTTGAGGTAGTATTTTTTTTGTCCTAGCTTTAATTTTATATTATTTTATTAGTGCCTGTATTTATTATGAGAATTTTTATTTACCATCGTTAGAATGAACTGCATAAGTCCGTCAAATAAATAAATATATTAAGTATTTTCATATAGGCCCTTTATGAGGAGAATCCAGAAATGACAGAGTAAAATGCCAAACCGCCACTATTTATGATCACTATTTATGGGAAGATCAACAAAACTTATGGCCAAATGACTATTTACATTAAGTTTAATGTGCACATTCAACTTAAAACAAATAGTATTTTTGCTACCTGTTATACCAAGCACAAGTTACACAATGTTTTTTAAAGAAATAGTCTTTTTAGCTGCTGGTTTTGTTGGTCTTCTAAAAAACAGTGATCATGGACGCTGACGGTTTTTCATTACCGCTTTCAAATGGAACCTTATTAATCTTTTCTATATTTGCGCAAATTTCTGTTCCGATATTTCGATACGTTATGTTAGTAGAGTTTTTTTTTTGTTTACTTGTTTGATTAAACAATTTTTTTTGGTGTGTTTTTGCTTAAAAAAATTGTTATCTAAAAATCTCTGCGTTATCTAAAAATCATTTATTTATTTATTTAATGCACAAAATACACAATTTTACATAGACACAATTATATGTTTTTTATGTCCCGACTTGTTAGAAAATTCCGTGTTAAGTCGGGACTTTTCGGTATATAAATCAAAAATATTTATTTACATATTAAAACAATAAACAGGTAATTAAAACAATACGCAAAATAATCAAAACAATATACAAAATAATAATAGAAAAATAAAAATAATAAAGTTTATAATACATGTCGAAAATGGAATCAAAAGTTATATAATAATACGTATGACAGTGATGACATACACATATTCGATATACGTATATGGATAATAATGAAAACAGCAGCGATGTTATGCATTTATTTCCGAAGCAATCTCATACAGTGGTCTCTACCCCTCGATACAATCCAATTATGGATCTTCATCTTAAATATAGACGTTGTTTTGGAGAACTTAATATGTTCATCCAAGACGTTGAACACTCTTGGAGCTATATACGAAAAGTGTCTCCGAGCAAACATCGTACGCGTTCTCGGTATTAAGTAGTTTAGGTTACGCGAAAACTTCGTATGGGCATTCTGTTGGGACCTCCTTCCGTAGTCCCCTGACCAGAAAATTGTCAATACATTTTTGATATAGATTTGACGAATATCAAGAACTTTTAACAATTGAAATAATGGTTCAGATGGGTAAGGTTGGAGGGCACCGAAACATAACTCTAAGAATTAGTTTTTGCGTCTTGATTAGGGGGTTCATGACAACTGTCGAGCAACCTCCCCAGCCAATTATGCCATAAACAGCCACCGATTGAAAAAGCGCAAAGTAGACATTTTTAAGAGAGCTAACGTCCAGAATGTTTCTGAGTGAGCTAAAGACATGACACAGTTTTCTCAATCTAGATACCAGGGACTGAACCTGTGTCTCCCATCGCAAATTTCTGTCAATTACAATGCCTAGATATTTTATATTATCAACTGGTTTCAATAATTGGCACGAATTTCCTGGGTTTATATGAAGCTTTAAACTGGCTTCAGGTGGTGACCCATCTCTTATACTAAATGTAAGAAATTTTGTTTTATTCAGCGTTAGCAGATTGTCATCCAGCCAGTTTTTGACACTTCTCATACCACAATTTGCTTTTTGAAACACAGAATTCTAGTCACTAGCCTCAAACAAAACAACCGTGTCATCAGCATTCAAACCTATAAGGGCGTTTATAACTTGTACAATAAATGAAATACTCGTATAGAGTTTAATTTCACTAGTTAATTATTTTTTTCATGAGTCATAAGCCCAAAAAATTAAGAATAGATTTAAAAGAGTATCAATTAAGAGATTGTATGTAATTGGTATTTTTTTTGTCGGTTTCAGTCACATTTCATATATTATTATATTTTACTGGATTCTACTACTTTTCTATTAATTTTTACCTTCTTAGACAGTTTCATACACTTTGACAGACTAATTTTTATAATAACATATTACAACAGAGATGAAAAACATTTAAGAAAAGGTAATATAGAAGTCTAGGCATCTACAGGGCTTATGACCTGTCAATGGCTGGTTTATGTGGCCACTTTACACACTGTGTAACATTTACCATTCTGCCTATATTTGAACATCTATATTCCTTTATTTTTTTCATCTGTTGATGTTTGTGAAGTTAAAGAGCTGAAAACTTTATTTATGCAGGTGAGATTCATCTAATTGAATTATTTCACCTACATACTAGGCAACGCCTGAAAATGTTATTTTTTCAATTTCTATAGAGACCAGGTAATTTATCAACAACTCTTCTATATTACCTTTTCTTAAATGTTCTTCATCTCTGTTGTAATATGTTAATATAAACAGCTCCCCAGGGAGTTGAATCCAGTCCTTGTCTACGAAAATTTGGACAAACTCAATATATTGTTAATTTTTATAAGTTCCGTCACTTTTGAAAGTTTTCCATATATTTTAATATTATTCCATTTTATAAAATATAATATTTCCATATTTCAATCATATCTACACATTACTAAGACTGAATATGCTGTATTATATAAAATTAGATAAATGCTGCCTACCTCAGAACAGGTATTTACCATACCTACTGAGGATAGACAGTATCCAATATGTTTGCTCATAATGTAATTTTAATTCCATTTGACATAATTGTCCTTAATCTAATTTTACTGAATGGTACAGTTTTTTTGCTGTGTTGCAAATAAAACATATTGTATTATTTACTTTAACGCTTATTTTCGGCACTAAATTGAACTGAAAAATGGATAGATTTGAGACCGGCGAAGTTAATGTCTATATTTATTTCATTCACAAAGGTTTGAATCTAACCAACCATTAAAAAAAACCTGTTAATCAAAATAATAAAAAAATATTTAGAAAAAATACCAGGCACGTATTTATTTCAAAAGGTTGATCTAAGACAAGCTAACTTAAAATTAAATATTTATGTACCTCCGAAAGACACAAAGACTTTTTAAAGTTGCCAACTCCTATTTTTAAGTCTAAAATTTATTCCTTATTCAAACACTACAAACTAATCATTGATATTTCGTTACAATATTTGAGTTTGTCCAAATGTTCGTAGACAAAAGACTGGATTTCACCCCCTCGGGGGTCATTAAGATTAACAAATTACAACAGGGATGGAGAATACCTTAAATAAGGGAATATGGAAGTCAAGGCATTTACAGGGCTTAAAATCAACAGATGGAAGAATTGAAGAAATATGGATGTTCAAACATAGGCAAAATGGTGAATGTTACACAGTGTGTAAAGTGGCCACTTAAACCAGCCAATGACAGTTCATAAGCCTTGTAAATGCCTTGACTTCCATATTCCCTTATTTAAGGTATTCTCCATCCCTGTTGTAATTTGTTTATTAATATTTCGTTTTGAGAATTTAAAAAAAAAAAAAATAGAAAATTTTGTAAAACAGTGAGCGTAAAATTAATATTCGGGATTCACGATACAAGAACATTTGAAAAAGTACTGGGAAAAATTAGTTTCTTTTCTTACGCTTCCCATTTTTCACAATAAAACTGTTGGAAGTGTTTTCCGTTTTTACGCTTTACATTTTGTAGCCACATCTGAGGGGCAGATTATGGCTCAGGTTTATTCAGAAGTACGGCGCATACTTGTCATATTTCACGTTAGCGATTTCGCAGCCAAAGCCTGTAAATCTGAAGGAATAGCAATGAAAAACTCGTAACGTCTTGAAATCAGCTGCCGTTTACAAACTCTCTTGCATATCAAAGCGTGCTCCCGCAAAAAAACAGATGGTTTTCCATTGTTACTTCTGTTCATATTTATGTTTAAAACTTCTTCCCGTTTCTTATCCAGTTATTGGGGCTGATATTTTGTCGGTGAATGAAAAACATGCGTAATATACGAAGGGATTTGTAATTTAAATGTTCGTAAAATA
Organism: Micrasema longulum; assembly: GCF_059751315.1. Lineage (NCBI taxonomy): Eukaryota > Metazoa > Arthropoda > Insecta > Trichoptera > Brachycentridae > Micrasema > Micrasema longulum. The sequence goes on from NW_028278254.1 coordinate 395,675, forward strand.
TCGTGTTCAACACTCGTTTTTTTTTATTCATAGTAGTTACCGGGTGTAAAGAATTGCACTGAATTTATTTGTGGTTAAATAATATAAAAAGGTTTATTTTATGATTTTATTGACACAGCTCCTAGTATTTGATTAAGTTTTATGGTAACTTACTGATAAAATTAGATTTTAAAATTTTATAAAAACAAAAATGTAAATATCGTTTATAATTTTTTTGATTATTTATTTGTTTACAAAACGAAGAACGTAAAGAGTACAAACTCTTACATATATTATATCGATTTATTTGTTTAATTTAAATAGCAAACTTAAAAATAACTTTTATTGTCATTTAGTGGATGTGTTTCTGCCGGGGAAAAGGGTACTACTGTAGGATTTTGCTGGTTGTTGAGGGTTAAAACTCCTTACTCAGTTAAAGATCGACAGAAAAAATGAGGTTGGTGTTTGATGCGTATTTATTACCATGGCGAATGAATAATGAATTTAGTTGTTTTGTGCGAGCTGTGCAAGTCTGAGTTGAGCTGACTTGGTTGGGCTGATTATTTGTGCTGAGACTGATGTCACCATGCCCTGTGGTCTTTTTATATGTGTTTTTTTATTCTTCATGTCTCATGGCGGGAACGAAGTTAATTTTTTTTTTTTTTTTTTATTTATTTACAATTTTAAAAAACCCTTTAGGGTTACATTAGAATTTAATATTGTCTAGTCATTTTATGTCTCGTCTAGTCTAGTTAGTTCAGTCATCATGTGCTTTTTCAGATTGATTTTAAATTTGTCTCCATTAAAAGTTTTCAAGTAGTAAGGTAGGTCGTTGTAGTGTTTAAGTCCATTATGTAGTATTTTTGACTGTCCTGTGTTTGTCTTTGCTTTTTCAATATGATAGTGTTTTTGTTGTCTGGTGTTATATTTATGTATGTCAGCATTTTTGACTAATATTATGTCGTCGTCTTGTATGTTTCCCAGTGTTATTTTGTGCACAATTTTTAAGGTCTCAATTTTAGTCAAGTAGTTTATGTCAAACTGGTGTGTTTTTTTGTACAGTTCAGTCGTAGAGGTCAGGTAGGGTAGGTTGTATGTTAGTTTAAGAATTTTATTTTGTTGTCTTTGTATTCTTGTTATGTCTGTCTTGTTACCAGTTCCCCAGAAGGCGATCATGTAACTCAATTTACTTTTGACATAGGCTTCGTACATGTATTCCAGGAGGTTACATTTATGTGGAAGGACGTTTAATGTAGAATACTGTTGCTCTTAAGGATATGGTGTATTGTATTCAATATAAAATGCTGACTCGCTTCTTCAATCATTGCTCTATATTGCAAGTAAAATCATTTGACACGTTTGTATGTCATCGATATCTGGACGTTGACGCCCTCACTGCGGATGCCTCTTAAGAGCCTTGACCGCGGCGTCAGATTCTTATCATTCTGAATGTCCACATTGTCCACCCTGATAGTTCATCGAGAGTTCATTTTTAAACTATGGGAAACGAACGGTACAAATCTGGGATTACTAATTTTAAGCTTAAATCTCTGAAAAAATGGGATAAATGTGAGACGAGTGCTTCACGCCAATAGTAAAAAAAACTTTTATTAATCCTTTCAAGCCAAGGTCTTTAAAAAACAAAGGAATTCAGTAGAAGGCGTGAGCTCCAATCGTGATATCTTAAAAATGCGGTATAAAATATACCTCGTATACCATAGAGCGTCGCGTTGCATAAATTGCAGATGCAAGTTTATGACATAATAAATTAAATATATTTACATTGGTATTATTAGAGCACACATAAGAATAGGTTGATGTGTAATCTACTTCAAAATTCAAAATAAAAATAATAACTGAGAAATAAAAGTTAAAAAGTTGTGAGGAAAATAGTATGGGGGGTCAAGAATTTTTTTTTTTATAAACAAATCATACAATAATTATAATGATTTAGTAACTTGAAACCTCAAAAGAGTTAGTTAAAATTAAAGTAAAAATATTTTGTAAATATTTTTGGCATAAAATTTGTTTACATACAAATTGTTTTAATCTTAAGTTTTGAAAGTGTCCCGCTTTAAAAAGATAACTGTTTCTTTTTGCATTGAAAGGTTCAACTTTAACATGTGGCTCGGTTCTCAGAGGTGCCTCCCGAGACTAAACAAGGGCGCTCGATTACTCGACCGAGATGTGCATTTATTGCCTGGCTTTTGCGAGATGAAAAACACCCTTGCAAGATGTGACAATATTGCGCGTCGCTGTTAAGTCGGCATTTTTGTTTACGTTTTTTTAAATAAATTATATTGCTAGCAGTATTTTTTAAGATGTACGTTTTGGGGAGAGAGATTCTGTTGTAAGAAAATGAAAGAATTTATGGTTTTGTCACATAGGTAAATTCGGCTTATATCAAACTTATATATTTAAATATGCTACCAATGAAAAATACTTTACACACTTCCACTTATTAATTTGACCAATTAGCGTATTTAGTTTTGTATAAATTATCCTTACAATGTATAATATTTACCAGTCTGAAGATGCACATTAAAGGGGAAAAGCGCTTATTGGTTGAACAAATAAGCGAAAGTGTAAAAAACATTTTAAATTGGTAACTTATATTTAAATATAAGTTATTATATAATTACAATAGAATATCATTGAGAATCGTCAAACTTAAAAAAATATATAAATAATTATTATTTATTCACAAAATTTGAGTTTGTTCAAATGTTCGTAGACAAAAGACTGGATTTTACCCCCTCGGGAGTCATTAAGATTAACAAATTACAACAGGGATGGAGAATACCTTAAATAAGGGAATATGGAAGTCTAGGCATTTACAGGTCTTATGACCTATAATTGACTGGTTTAAGAGGCCACTTTACACACTGTGTAACATTCACCAATTTGCCTATATTTGAACATCCATATTTCTTCAATTCTTCCAACCAATTGATCCAAGAAGAAGTTCAAAAATTGAAAAATTATTTGCAGGCGTTGCCTAGTATGTGAAATAGTTCAATCAGATGAATCTCTTCACAACAATAAAGGTTTCCGCTCTTTAACTTCACA